>NC_134710.1:43887309-44064809 GCF_043290135.1 Rhipicephalus microplus | reverse complement strand
CAGGTCTGCTCGACAAGCTTCAGTTGTACCTTGAACGCATGCAATGAGAGACTATATCAGCACATGTTCTCGTCCAAGAGACAAAAAATTCAAGCGTTTTTTTATTTGTTTTTAATATACTTTAACATACTATGCCATTTCTTTTCTGTGTCTCTCTCTGTCTCTCCCTATTTTCAGTTCCTAATCTCTTTCCCTGGGCACAGTATCAAGCGAGCGATTTGCATACACCGGGGAAATTATCTGCTTTTCCATAAAGAGTTTACTCTCACTCTCTCACGATTACGATACCGACCCGCCGAAATCCGGTAAGGTCCATGCTTTGTGAGTAAACTGAAATTCGCCAGGCGTTCTGAGCGATTCTCACTTGAATGTTTTTTTTAATTAATACGCATTTTTTATTAAAACTATACACATAATTTTGCAATTATGAAACTTTACACCTCGTTGCTCACACAAAGCGCGTTTCTTCGCTCTCATGGCTCTGCTTGCGGTTCAACACTTGTCGGCATCGTCTAAATTTGTCTGTCTTCTCCAATTTCAATATACGTCTGTGGTATGAAATGGCACTTGTGAATTAGGGAGTGGTGTAAAGAAACTATACTTTTTTATATATAATAAACATTATACGTCGACATAAATTTGTTGTAAATGGAAGCAAGACGTTGAAACTTCAATGCGGACTACGAAACAGAATAAAAACGCTCAATGATTATCTAGCGTGACCTCGACCTCGGGTAACGCTTCTCGAATAAGGCTTTCGCACCAATGCGTAATCTAGCGCATTGCGATGACTGCTCGATCGGCCACTCTATTGTCAGGCACTACTCTATCCATGCCCCCATCTCTCGTGAGCCCACAAAGCAGCGAAGTGGGTGGCGACTAGCCAATGTGAGCGCCTTCGATCGGCATGCGAGGCACCGCCTGAAAATGTATACGTCGTCTTTCCTTCCTCTTCCTTTCTCTCGTCTTTATATTCGTATTCTTCCAGCATAGAATGACTAACCAGCCACCTTTCTCGTTACCATCCCTCCATTCTTTCTTGCTTTCTTCTTCTTATATTCGTCATCTTTCAATACTCTTCAGTAAGCGCTCAGTGTCGTTGTTCAGCAGCTTCCCGAGAAGAATAGTGAGTAGACAGAGTACACACACGCCACGCGATCTTTAGAAAGTATTGGTTAGGACAGGACTGTTTCGCAAGCCAAGTAGATTCCTTTTACATTCTACCGAAAATCAGCGTAATAAGAGTAACTTCAAATATGTAATACTTTCCATGAGGCTGCTAACTGGCTTCTTCCTTCGATGAAGAACTTAGACTAAATATCTAGCTTCGCTTCAGTGAGCCTGAAAATAATAGTGGTAACAGCGGAGGGCATCTTAAACAACTACCTTCTCAAAGTTTGCAGCTGCTCATTTTACGCACTTCTGATATATCGATGTGTAAATATGAGAATTACTCAAACAAACTTATGCTTCTCTTTTTCTCTTTTCAAAAAAACAAAACCTCTGAACTCAATCATCACTTGTATAAAGGTATGACTACACGGCTCATTTGTTTTTTTTTTCTTGCTTTTATATAAATTAGAGACTCGTCGTGTTTTCTAAACATCATAAATATGCTTTCTTTTATTGAAGCTTTGGTAAGCGTTTATTTGCTATGAATAAAAGACACTTCAAAATTCAGCGCGTGAAACGATTCCCCATAATTGGATAGAGTGGGAGAATGACTACCTGCACCACTACTGAATCTAATAAGAGAGCTTCGCTTTCTCTCATATTATTCCGAATTTTTTTATAGAATACTTCGATCGATATAAGATCGTTGCGGAGAGGAGCCGCCACCATTTTTCTTTCTTATATATATTGGGACTAGTGAAGAAAACGAGCCCTTCGATTTAAACTTATTTCCTTCGTCTGAACAGAGAACGTGTTTTTAAATAGTACAGCTAATCGCGTTGCAAAACCAGACATTCTTCTTCTACCAAACATGCACAGCGTCGCGCAAATATGGCACGTGTGCTTTTCGCATAAGTCTTCATCTGCGGACAGCATGGTGTGTTGGCGTCATGAGAGAGACATTAAAACGAATTTACAGCATCGGTCTAAGGCATGGTGCAAGAATACTTTAGGTGAGCGAACTCCGGGACTATCCGCTACGCGATAATGTTCTGCCACTCAAAGAGGCCGAGAGATGGCGCTACTAACTTTACCCCAGCTTCCCTCCACCCTCTCGGTGTATGGAAGCCTCGTGACGTAGGAAAGTAGACACCCTCGCCGCACCGTCAACCACGGAGCCGTCAACCCTTTCCCTTATCACCTCCTCTTTCGCGGCGCCACTCTATGTGTGTCACGTGGTTGATATCACGCGATAAGCCAGTTTTCTCATATTTGGAAACCATCGCCCACGTGCCAGATATGCTTTGCAGAATTCGCCAGCAGCCCGTTATGGTCCTCGAGCCATCTGTCGGCCGCAAACGAGAACATAATCGGTCCCTCCCCGCCAAGCGGTCGCTCCGCGGCGTTCGCTCACCTAAAGTATTCTTGCACCGTGGTCTAAGTCATGGGTGATTAGCCACGTCCGCATTGTGCGAGTCACGGTGTTAAAAAAAATCAAAATGAACATGACACTAAAACTGGCTGGTGTCGGTTGTACTCGTTATTGTTTCTGTGCGTATGCGTCGGTGCCATTAACACAACAGTTAAGAGCGGACCATATAGAAATATTTTCGCTGCACTGCCGCCCAAACATCATACCGCGTAACTTCTCATGTTCGTTCTGGCCACCGCTTTAATGTGCGTCGTGCGTCATTCTCTTCTCGCACGGCAAGAACACTGCTTATGAATTCCTTCTCCAGGGGTAATAAACCTTAATCGAAAGCGTTCTTTCTCCCGGCGAAGGAGCATCACCGAAAGCATCTATGTATATCGCTTGAAATTCTATCAAACGATAGAAAATCTAACTTGCAACTTTTTCTGGCAATACCTATGCACGGTCAGCTTTGATAGCCCATTTTACTGACGTTTCAACTGACCTGCGATTTCACAATTAAAAATTGACAGGACAAACGCCCACTGCATCTGTCCACTTCTGTAAAACTTTGTTCCAAATGTCAATAATAAAAATAAAAGTCAGCCACTTTCCATATTGATATTAATGTGAAAATATCTGCATACTCTAACCAGTTATATATTTACACCTGCTGTGATCAGCCGAGGCCACCAACGCGATGAAAATCTTTAGCCTAAACGACATATGTATTGCACTGTTTATTTATGTTTGCGGTAACTTGTAAAAACTGTTGCGAAAATCTTCAACGTTGAACTTTGGCCTCAGGGTACTACTCGCAAGTCTGTTATTCTAGCAGTAATACTTGAAAATGCCTGTCCGGGACACATGTGCAGCCAGCCATTATGTTATCGGCAAATACATTTGAGCGTGACCGAAATTAAATAACTGCGGCACGTACTACGCTCTCACTGGTAACCGTCGCAGATCTGTCCGTGGACTATAGAAATGTCACCAGCCTATTCCGCGCGGTGCACCACGTCGAAAACACGCGCGCGCGATGGACACGTGCGAGAAAAAAAAAAACAATGCCTCGTGCTTTGAAAGGAAGCCCAGCTGTGGCATCCCCTGCTCTCCCTTCGCAAACCCATTCAGCGTAACGGTGGCGGTTTATCGTTGTGAAGCTTCCGGCCTGCTATGGAAACGCGCTGCCAGCAAAGTTGATGGACGGATCGCCAAGCCACGCAATGTAGGAACAAGCGAAGGAGCGGAAGTGAGGGCAGCCGGAAGACAACGCGACCAACGGGGAAGCGTCATTTCCGGTCAAGTACCTCTGCCCGGCGATCACGGCCGGAGCTCCGCGTGGACATCGATCCACTACGTGCGTGCACGCACGTGTGCACCATTTCCCGCGCTACCGCCGGATGCATGGCCGAAACGGCATTCCTTCTTTCCTCCAAAGGTGACCCTCACTCAAGGTCACCACCCTTCTCCCGCCCCTCCTAAGCCTCCCCCCAAAGAAAGTCGCGTCCGGAACACCCTGCGGTTTCCGTCGTAGGTCGGTCCGACCAAACCCTGACATGTCACCCGCTGCCGCACGCCAAGAAATGCCTCGGCTGACCGCTTGCCAGTGTTTTACTTATTGATAGCGTGTCTACCGACCAGACGTGGTTCACGACTGAAGGCGCCCTTTACTGCGGCTTCCATAAGCACGTCGCATGCAGATCTCGCTTGCGTGAGCCTGCGTGCACGAACGGGCTTCCTGTCAAACTGTATTCATGCAGCGCTTGCCCAAGGGATTACAACTGGGACTAATCTCGTCGTCAAACACGTTCGGTCGTCCTATTTGCATCAGTGCTCGCTTTGAAGTTACGTCTCCGTATCAAAGCTCTCTTGCTCAAAAGGATACCGAGTAAGTGTCCATTTCGACCGCGGTGAGTGCTTAGCTGATAAGCAGTAAAGGAGACCTGAAAGTGCGTAAGGCAAAGCCTTACGACACGCTAATAATGTTTGGGTGCTGTGCAACAAAGACTGACTGAAAGAGAATTTCGATCAAATGCTTGAAAACAAACGTAATGTACGTCATACGGTATTTTGATAAACACATAAAGTCGATCTTACATAGGATACTTTTCTCAAGCGCAGGATTCAGCTTTAGTTCGTCACGTTGACACTTATTTCTTATGTCCAATGTGTTTTTGTTTTCATTGAAATAAAAATAAATGATGAAATTGTTGCCGCTGCGACCTCTGCCAGTTTTCGCTTCGTCGTTAGAATAAAAATATAATTTACAAAAGAAAATTGAGTATGCATGCCCTCTTTTGAAACAATCACAAGGATATATCAATATTTCTACGCGATGTTTACACGTCCTTCAAAAATGTAATACCGGTGAAGTTCCACAGGTACTCTGGCTTTCTATTATATACGTACAGGCGATGCATCTAAAGAAGAAAGAAGAACACTTGGGATTGCTAGCTTAGCAAACACCTAGCGGTGGAGCAACTTCTCTCTGGTAGACTACAAAGGGAAGCCAAAACATTGTGTCTACATTCGGTCATTGCCGTGATGCTTTTTGGATAGGTGTAGCCTTTTTCCTTTATCAGTTGTTCTCATCTAGCACCTCAGACTCATTCGTAAAGGCCTGAGCAATCGCCTCTACATGGCAATGACCGTCCGATGTGTCCATTAAAATTCCACTCGTTACGAATATATATATAAAAACAGCCAGCGCATATTTTCTGATCCACCTCCTACCTTTTCCGGAAATCCAACAGCTGTAACACTATTCCACACTAAATATGTGAGAAGCTGTAGTTTGTAAAATAGCGAGACCTTTGTCATTAAAGGCGTGATACCTCAATCGACTATTTCAAGTGAACGGTCATATATTGGCCTGTACTTCGATGGTCTTGACTGGCACATTACTCGATGTTTGCGATGCACGTGTACCTCGTGTACCACCGTCTTTTTTTTTTTTCGTTCTTGGAGTGGCAGTGCTTCAGACAGTTAATTCTTCCTAGCGGTGAACAAGAGCTAGAGAAGCGACAATCGCTATGGTTCACTCTCCGATGATTGATTGATTCATTGATTTGTGGGGTTTAACGTCCCGAAACCACCATATGATTATGAAAGACGCCGTAGTGGAGGGCTCCGGAAATTTCGACCACCTGGGGTTCTTTAACGTGCGCCCAAATGTGAGCACACGGGCCTACAGCATTTCCGCCTTCATCGGAAATGCGGCCGCCGCAGCCGGGATTCGATTGATTGATTGATTGATTGATTGATTGATTGATTGATTGATTGATTGATTGATTGACGCAACGATTCATAGAATAGACGGTTTTACCCACCTGCGTAATCTCAACCTTGCAGATAAAAAGACTCTGCGCACTCATTCAAAATGCCGCGCGTTAAAGAAGAGAGTCAACAAATACACTTCAAGGCCATACAACGGCTTCGTTTACGACGTCGATATTTTGTTTCCAAATCGTCGCCCTCGCAAGGCTGATTAACTTGGTACGTGACGTCAACGCAGACAATAAATGGGTTTTTGTTGATCTGAGAGTTGTCGATCACTAAGCGTTTTTTTTTTCTTTTTTTTTTATCGGGGCGTCGTTTGAGGAATGTATACAGTCAAAATTACGGCGCATGGCCACGAGAAACAAGATTGCCAGGCAATCTAAAAGTTTGTTCTTGTTTACCTAGCACTGCTGTGCGTGCGGAAAATGTCAGGTTTTAAAATGGCACATCAGCATACTTTGCTTTTTTGAATATTTTTTCCTTTCGTTCTTGTTCTCCCAATTTATTGTCATCTGAGATTGAAAATTCACCAAACGCAAAAGGATGCTTCGTTGAGCATTATCAGTGGCGAAATTAGTCACAAGCCATTGTGGTTGACGCTGCAAAGCAGCGAGTTTTGCGTAGAAAAATTTTATGGGTGCGATTTAGATAACCTCTGGAAGCACGGCATGCCTGGAGAGGTCATGACGATCTCATTCTTCTAAAAGAGCCAGATTTATCTGGGGAACATATACGAGAACTTTTTTTTTCCTATTAGGATTGTATTATCGAGCCTGCTCCAACAATTTTTTAGCGTGGCGTTCTTTCTGTCTCTTCCCGTTTCTTCTCAGGTGTTGTAACCTTGGACCCCGTCATTCAAGCAACGATGCGCGAAATCTCCAACATAACGTACTGTTAAGCGCCTGTCATCATAGCGTCCAAGGTCCGGATTACAGTTGTGTGTAAATAAATTATACATTGTAACTAGTATTCAAAATTAAAGGCTGCGTTTGAAACTTATAGAAACGTGAACGCTCGGTCATTCTTATTCAAACATTTTATTGAAGCTTACACGGCTGCAATATGAAATACAGCTTAAAAGCTGCGGGCTAACGAAATCCAAGCTATGGTTTCTGCATCTGGTTTATTTTTAAAAAAAAATCTCAAATACCTTCCGTTTGATATTTCCACCGTTTTCGAGCCACGCAGGCATCTGCTTGTGCTTCTTTGTGCGTTCAGTGTTCACGCGTTTGGGTCTTATGTTCAGCAATATTTATTTATTTATTTATTTATTTATTTATTTATTTATTTATTTATTTATTTATTTATTTATTTATTTATTTATTTATTTATTTATTTATTTACACTAACCTACAGACCCCAGAGCAGCATAGAATAGTAGAAGCTGAATACAGTAGAAAGACAATCAATAATGCATAAATACTGGCATCATAGAAGACAAAAAAAAAGAAATCAGTTATGCAGAACAATTTCAGTCGATCTCGTGATGGCACACACTGATGATATATACAGATGAGGAAGTTCTACAAGTTATGATGACACGCAGAGATGATGAACCGTGGGTCACTCATTTCTTACGTTCACAATGTGTAGATTTAAAGGGACAAGGAAACATGCTATTTCATTAGTAACATAGAAAGTGAATTTAAAAACATTATTAGGCAAAGTAAATGTAACATATTAAGTAGCGATTGTTGGACAAATTTCATTGATCACCTGGTAGATTTATATAAAAATGTTATGACATGCCCCAATGCAGAATGCATCAATGCGCGCCCAGAAATCCTCTGGCAGATGAGATAATTGCGAAGTCAGCTAAATACACATGAAGGAACACACCGTTGCACACATCAGGGGCCACGTTGTGAATGCTAGTGTGGCTTCCTACAGTAGGTCCATTCGCATTAAGGAAAAGTTCAATGTGTTGACCATTCGGAACAGAGTTCGTCTATTCGTGTTACGCTGAGTAATAATTGAATATGTTGTGCGGCATACAAATAACCAAACAACGTTATACGGCTGTTATTATAGGGCTGGATTGCTTGGCGTCTTGTTGTTTTCCTTTATTTTTTGTGGCAGAGCTGTTATGTTTGAAACTCGCCATGTGTCGTATAGATAGAACACTCTCCTCATGCCGAGCCGGTACACGTTAAAACCGTCGCCCAAGCCCTTGGTACGGATGGTTGACTGGAGAGGCTGAAACGTGCCCACCATCTCTTCTGTGGCGCCGACCTTACAACGACGAAAACCGACCCCGATACTCACGGAGTTCGACATTTTGCTGACCACACTTCTTGCATAGCATCCGCAGCGCTTCGCCTGATGTGTGGAATGGAGCATAGACCCCCATTTATAGTAGTACCTTTGGAACAGGCGTAGAAAGGCAACAGAACGGCGGAAATCCGAGTTAGTGAGGGAAATATCATCTTCAGTTTGGTTAATGCTGGACTGACGATCATCATCAGTTGTTATAAACTATTGCATTTTCTTGAGTTAAATGTGACATTCGATCGGAACTACTCTATGAAAAGTGTGTGGTTCTCTTCTTTGTCTCCGTCTTTTTGTGCGCCGCTTTTCTTTTCCTTTAATATGAATATACACCAACTCGCCTAACTTTCTATTCTGTTACTCTATGAAAATCTCATTTACAAGCCTTACACCACGCAATAGAAGAAATCACAACTAAAATATTAATCGCACGTTCCCTCGAAGCTTGTCTCGTACAGTACACACGCGATCAGATACAGAGGTATCAAAAAGGAAAAGTTGCTGACGCTTCCGGAGGCTTTCTCGAGAACATCTATAAACACAAAGGACGAAAAAGCCGAGGGCTTTTCTGTAATTGGGCCGCTAGATGTCGGACGCCAAACGCGTCGTCCTAATGCCGGGATAAGCGCCAGACGTTCTGGTCGAGGTCAGCAAACACGCGCGTTGCGCCCGAAGAGGGTGCTGGGAAGGGAGCGATTCTCGCTCGGGCTCCATTAGGAGAGACGTAATCAGTTTATCGCAGGAAGAAGTGTGTCAACACAAATCCTTGCGACCTGCAATTTGTAGACCAAAACAGATGGCGCTCTGTGGACCTTGAGCCTAAAGAGGGACGCCTGCATGTTGGTCGGGTCAAAGTTGTTCGAGCCCACCAGAACAAACATAAAAAGTCCGTCAGCACTGGCCTCAGCGTGGACGCTCCAATAGGCGCAGCAGCAACACTAGCTGTCCCCCGTGCTAAACATACGGGCTTTATCATCACCATCATCTCATTCAGGCACTCGGCAGGATGCGTTCATCTCCCAACGATCGCTTATTACGTCCCTATACCTCCACGCCAGCTTACTCTATCTCAGGCCTGCAGCTTCCCAGCGCTCACATTTTTTGCCGGCTATTTTTTTCCGAGTCGTCCTTTTTGTTGAGCAGTGCCATAAGCTATTATGCCTCCGAATTTCCACACCGATTTGCTCCACCTAATTATCAGCCATTCTCGCCTGCGCTTCCTTTTCGCTCACCACTGAATCTGTCACTCTCGTATTACAAGGCCTATCCATCTGTCACTTTATGCATTACAAGGCCTATCCAGCTTCATCTCTTTTTCTTCAAGTTTTAATGTGAACGAGCATATTGACGGCACTTATTTTTCTCCAAGTCAGACTATAGTTTTCTTATTTTCTAATGTTATGTCTATCATCTTTTGTTCGACCATTCACTTGACTACTCTCAGATTTCTTATCAACTTAGTTTATTAAGCTTAAGTTTCTTGCTCTTGGGTTAGAAGTGCTACAAGGTAGAATTCCAACTTCTTTTTTTGTTCAACAATACCATCAAGCTGCCAGTCATGCATTGGCGATGCCTGCCATGTGCGTCTCCAACGCATTTTTACTTTTCCCTGTAGACCGCTTCTCCTTCTCGTTATCGGAATCTGCGGTGTCTAACTGACCTTAACAAACATACATAAAACGTAAAGGCTGCTAGCAGTTTCAAATTATCGTTCTGTTGCCAGGTCAGAGATTATTACTGTTGCATTCTCATTATTCTTCAACCCCATCCTTGCGCTTGGTCAGCCAGCACCCCCGGTGATTCCTCTCATTTTCAGCCATGCTCAACAGGATGGTGATATCTGCAAACAGCAGGTTGCCGGCATATTCACTGCCGATATTCAGTCCTTGCCACTGATTAGCTTGAATACTCCTAAGCATGTAATAAATATATTCTTTCTACATAAGTCATTCTGCTGGTTTTTTTTTATAAAATTAAGGTAACTAGGCAATTTCCAAGACATTTACTTTTGCTTCCTTAATTTCTCGACTGCGCGTTGCCTTCATGATTGAAATGAGCCAAACAATCTTTTTGTAGTACCTGAAAGCCAATCACTTAGGATGTTGGTTGTACTCCATAAATTTCTCAACTAACTTATTATTAATGATATGATTGTGATGCATTGTACAATGCTCTTTCCTGGAGACAGTCCCAGCTGTTCTTCAGTTTGACCGAAGTCAAGTCCTTCATTACTGTATTAAAAATTACCTTCGTCAAACTTTTCTACAGTAATAAAGTAAGCCACCTCTCTTTTAAAGGGGCATATAAGTTTTTTCAATAATTTAACGTCTTCCTTCTTACTAATAGGTATACCTAAAGTACAGTTGAAATTCTGGGGCAATGTGTACAGAAAGCCACATGTTTTTGCGATACTATTCCTCTAATCTCTGATGAAATTGAATTTTAGTCCGTCCCCTCCTGCCGTCTTTACTACGCAGTCCAAAGCATTTTTCGCCTCTTAGCTGGGTACAAATGGAACTTCTCTATCTTACTTATGACCGTTTCTGGCATTTCACGCAATAGATAAAGCGCTTTTCTACGTGCCAAGCTTTCTAGATACTCACTCATTTGATGCAACTGCCCTTGTTTTCTACAGCTTTATCTTTCCTAGGTTACAATTCTCATTATACCCCTTACTTCAGTAACATTAATCAACTTCTGTAGTTGATAGTATATATCTAATCCTTAGAATCAGAGATGGAGCTGAGCGGGTTGGTACGCGTTCATTTTACAAGGCAAAACGTGCAAATACAGACGCATGTAGGAAGTAAATACGTTTGCGGTGCCCTGACTTGCTTCTTATGTCTTTGTTTGCACGTGCTGTCTTTTAGAATAAATCAATCTAATCCCTTCGGTCAGACACCTTTATGATTTGTTGTGTGTTCATTTTTCAGAGCACATGTTACTTCCGAGATCTCAACGGCTGTTTACCTCAGTGCTTGCTTCATCTTAAATTACTACAATGGTGGTTTGATGCATTGTCTTTACGTTACCTCCCGCTTTTCAAAAAATTGTTTTTTTTTTTCGTTTGCAAGATTCAGCCTGGATTGCAAGAAACCACCCATTTTAAGCCTCACTGCGTCTATAGGTACGTCTGCTTTTGTCCACCAATGTGACCTTTTTCTTTTCAGATTGAGAGCAATCCCGCACCCTACCAACCAATAATCGATACGGCTTTGCTTGGCCCAATACTTGAATATAATTCCGCACAACGCTGGCGTCCGCACAGAGTGTGGAACCTATTTCATTTCTCGTTCCTGCCTCTTTCCCTCCACAAAATACATGTCCCACTGCTAATGCAACATCCTGATAGAGCTGTTCCACTTCTTGCTGATCATGACTATACAAGGAAACGTAAGCTTGCACGGCCATTGGTCTCCGGTTTGGTTTTATGACCACTACTCATTTCACTATTGTTCTGATGTTTAGCAACGCTGCCCATTATGTCATAACAAACAATTGAACTTTTTAGTTTGCTCACAAACGGAATGAAGAAAAGCCCAGAACAGGTCGCATGCCCGCTTCTGCGAGGCTTCAAAATCGTTGCAGCCACGAGTGCCAATTACTATGAACCCTGCATTGAAATTCTAATCAAAATTCTGGTACACTCTTTATCTTGAGTGTGTTTTTCGGTGCCTAATTTTATCTTATTAGGCACTGAAAAACACACTTAGTTTAAAAGCACACAAGTGACCAGAATAACTATGAATGCGTGAAAGCATATCTTTGTTTCATACTGTCGTTCCATAACCATCCGCTGCGCAAACCCATTGGCTAGCCAGGCACTAAAAGGCCACTGACCGCACGATGGGTACACGCGAACAGCCTTTTATGCGATGAAAACAATGGATAAGCCGGTAAATATGTACTATGTCGGACGGCGTTCCATCAAAACGCTAAAGCGGTCGCTACAGAGCCTCTCACGGCTAACAACTGGCCGAAGCGAGTGCAGACTCCAGTTCGCGAACGCTCGCCGCAAATTGCAGCGCGAGGCGTTTGTGGGCGTTCCATAGTCACGTAGACAATGTTGCATGCATTCCATGAAATGCCCGCCCATTATCAGGTCATAAATGGGACGGCTTATAGAACAAAGTGCAAATGCATAAACTTTACAACATGCTCATGGATTACGTGCCTGTGTCGATGACAGTGAGTGGGCCGCGAGTGAGTATGAGCGGCAAATATGTTCCGGATGGTAAATAGAGGGCGTATGTAGACCCTTCTTTCGTCAGCGATCGGCTTATGTGGAAAATAATCCCCTTGTTTTCCTTTCATCTGCGCTTATACACTGAGGCCCCGCGCTGACCCCTAAGCCGCGATGCTGATTCAGCGCCCAATTTTGTACACCCTTTCCGTGGATTCTGTCCCTTTCGGCGACAATGTATTTTAAGACCATATTAGTATTTTTTTCGGTACCCGCTGTTTACTTTTCTAGTGTAGATTATATCGAAGCGCTTCATTCGGTATATGCACATCATGAGCAGGAGTGAAAGTTACTTGCTTTTTTATTTATTTTCGACACAGCGACAAATGAAAATTTCCTAAAAAGCTTCAATGAACGTAATTTATACACCTATGGCCAAATTTGTGTCATATGCAAAAATGCACGTCTTCTCTTTGAAGCTATAGCTTATTTGTGTTCTTAGCATCGATTGTGCTGCACGCCCCCCCCCCCTCTCCTTTTTTTACACAGCAAATAAATGTTAATCTAGTATAAAGACGGGTCTAAATAGAACTGTTCATGAAGGTTGCTCGCAAGATGCGGTGGGTATACAGTTGTAGATTGTACTTAGCTGCCAAAACAAAATGCGTCTAAGCAGACGAAATATTTCTTGGTTAACTTCAAATGCTTTTGACTGACGTGTGTTTGAAATATGGGTTCTTAAGTTAGATTTGCTCATAAAAGAATAGTTTGTAAATTGCGTGGACCATGCGATTACTAGTATTTCCATGGCGGAACCACGAAGGAACTAAAACAAAGGAAGTCTATAAAGTTCGGCTCGCTACTTGTCTGCGGTTCTTCTTTTTAGGTGCGAGATATTGATGATGTAACTATGTGAAAAGTACTCCCCATAGTTCTGGTTGAACCTTTCGGCCCTGGTGTCGTCAACTGACGACACCACACAAAATTTTTCCTAGAAAAACACTTCAAAACATAATCAAGCCCACTCATTCTTCTTCGACTACACCCACTGTCATCGACACCACCGTTGTTTCATTTTTTTGGTAGCATGGAGCCGTAAACAAGAATAATCTGGACCGAGGCCGTTGGTGACGATGACGCGGGCAAGCAGAGGTGGGAACGCGGCATTTTCAGGATGAAGTTCTGAAGTTATTTCAAGAGCCCCAACACTTTCAAATACTACGTTTGTTCAGATTTTGTGCACTCTCAGGTATCGCAGCAATAAATTTGTCATTTTTGTCATTTCATGACTGTAGGATCATGATAATCTAATTTGATTTCATGGCTGTAAATCCATTAATAGTTATACTCAATAAATGTTTTGCTTGTGGTCTTCTGAGACCTTAACTATTAGTAAAATACGTACTAAGAATGTGTCTGACAAGAAGCGAAATTCCCGGGCTGAAAGGGTTAAACCGATTTCTCCTCATTCATAAGCAAGCAGTAAATGTATACATGAAAAAAAAGCACTCATCAAGCCTCTAATTGGAATACGCTAGTTTCGATGTTCGTAATGCAAAGCCTTTGAGCTTATTCACTACACCGCCTCGCTTTTTTGTATTTTGACGTAGCATTTTGCAATGCTTGACGATGTGATTTCTGGCACAATGCTGAAACAGAAAGAGAGCCGAAAGTCTTTCGTTTCGCATACACCAGGAATCGGGTGGTGCAGCAATCTGTAATAAATACAGTGCACTACTGCTGAACGCTGGCCGATCGGGCATGACCCTGTCGCGATGATCCCTCCAGGAGACATCGAATGAACGCCGCGGCGACCGCGCTTCTAGGTGGCCCAAGCGCTTAAGGGTCGTCTGCGTATGGTCACGCCAGCAAAGAGCCTTGCACTCGTTTTCCGTACTGCACGTGGCGCCCGGCGCTCGTATATCGATCGCGCCGCCACCCACGCCAAGACGGCGCGATTACGTGGCGCGGGATCTTTTCTACCCGGAACGACAGTTCCTCTTCTCCTTCCTGTTCCTGATGGGTGCACTTCCGCGGGAAAGGCTCGCGCTCGCGTGCGCGCTCCCAAGTCACATTTCCCTGAAGAGCGCGCCAGACTCGCATGAATTGCGATTAGTCAATTGGTTTATGCAGACGATCATAAAAAGAACGTACGAAGAAATTGCGAACTGTCATGGTGTGCAAGCATGATGTCGTTAAATCATACATTGTTCAAAACAAGAAAGGTAACCGCCAGTAGGACGGTTGTTCATGAAGTTCGTATTACCAACGCGACCGATTTATAAGAGACGTTCCTGATGTGCATCGAAATGAGGTTGTGTCTGTGGAGTTTTAGCGTGTTATAAAACTTCTGTTCTCTACTAAACCATCAGGAAAGTCCTGCTCACTCAGCACAGAGAACTTTAACGCATGAAATCTCCTTAGGCTACGAAATTTCGCCTCACCCACCATGTTCTAATCATCTTGAACTAAGTGACTTCTTCCTCTTCCTTGGCATGAAGATTACACTCCGCAGGTTAATATTATCGGGATGACGAAGAAGTCGTCGCTCAAATCGAAGTGTTTCTCAAGTCTGAAGAGTTGAACATGAAGAGTTGTACTTCAACGATCTGCGCCAGCTCACTCATTTCAGGCAGGAGCGAGTAGCTTTGGGATGAGATTATAAAGAGAAATAACAAATTATCTTTAAATATTGTCTGTTCGTCGCTCTGCCTTCATGATGACAATACAAACTTCAAGAAACATTCATCGTATATTCTGAATGTCTATACGATGCATAACTTTTTAACGGCCCCAAGTGTGTTTTTTCTTCCGAATTTTTCAGCCGTGAAGGGCCGCGGTTGCAGTCGAGTGCTGAAACGAACATATTTTATCCCACAAACTCTTGGTAGTGTCCAGCATCCTCTCACTATCTCTTTCTATTTCTCAGATGCGCACAGGCTAACGAACGAATTCAAGTGGATGAGAGAAATGAACCAAGAATGAGCAGAAAAGAAGCCAGTGCCAAAGAATAAGCAAGCGGTACAACCTAAGCTCAGAGACTGCTATCTCTGAATATTTGAGCAAATGTACCTTCCATTCATCTCTGAGAAAACATCAGCGGGGAGTTACGTCACTGTGTCACCGTGTGACACAACTAACGCGCGTCGCACAGTGAGCCAGCGTGCGTAAGCTCACAAATTGCTGTTTGTTGAGCGACAGCAGACTCGCTCGTAGATGTGGCGCCCGACACATGTGCATTACGAGTGCAAGTGACAGTTAATACGCAGCAATTAAGGCACATTGTGAACGCAGAAAATGACGAAGACTTTTCATCACTGATATACGTGGTCTTCGTCGCCGCAGCATGCCTTTAAAAAGCCTGTCAACATAAAACAAACCACGCTCAAAATACTGAATACGTAGACGTATCCCGACAAGCCGCTCTGTGAATTTTTCGCGCTCGTCCTTTATTAGACATATGTACCAAACAGACGACTTCGAATCTCGGTTAGTCATCCTCTGGACATGTACATCAGTGTACCGCAGGCGGTTTTTTTAGTTGTTGCTACTGAATGATTCTATAGAATCATTCAATCTACACTTGTGACGCAGGTCTGTAAAAAAATGAAATCAACATTTTATGAAAGGGTAGGAAAAGTGAGGAGAAGTTTGGTCGACAATTATTTCCCAGGCTTTGGTGGATTCCTACGACACTAAATAGCTCACCACGACGTGATCCTTCCGAGAGACAGACAGAGATAAGCACATAAATGTGCGGAGATAAACGGAAAGAGAAACAGAGGATATATAGTTTTCTGTCTTTTTATTACGGTACATGCAGCTGGGGACAGAAGCGGCAGCGAGCAAATAATGTGGGTGTCACAATTTCGGGCATAAGTGGGATGCACAGTTTGTATGACTTTTGACACCCATCCCACTGATGTCGCTGGGAGTCATTACGTGCCCCGGAGTTAAATGAGCCAGTGCACACAGGAGAAGCCGACTCCGGAAGTGAGATGCAGTCTTTCCGCTCCGCCGGCATCGGTCGATGGCTTGTGAACACTTCTCCGATAGATTCGTGACGGCATAGAATAATCTTATGCAATAGAGTCATCAGAGTTGCATTGTGTGGTTGCGTAACTTTCGTGCTACTATGACGGGGTGTGAGAAATTACACCACAGTGAGCACTATACTGAGGCTTGAAGATACATTCGGTTGTATCTCGCTATAATGTGGCGGCTTTTGCGTAAAAATGCTATGTTCAAGAAGTTTTCTCCCTTGATGGATTTACGAATTGACATGCCACCTTTACAAGCGAGTCTTAGTCACCACAGGGGCACCATAATCAAGCCGCACCAGCTAATGTTTTTAGTGCTTTTTTGTAGTTGGCTGTGAGCCTTTCCTGTATTTTTGAACCGTTGTATTTTAGAAGCCCGCTGGGTTCCTTCGAATCAGGGATTCGTACATGTCCCCTCTAGAGGGATCGCAAACACGTTCCTTAAAATTACTGCAGGCCAACTTCTGTACTACCTCATGCCCTTTTACAGAGAGGCATTCACCTGCCCCCCCCCCCCCCCCCCAAGGAAATTCAAATTCTGATTAAACCCTTACTTCCTCTGCTCCTGAGCTCCCCAAGTGCATTTCTTTAATATAAAATTCAGGTGCCTCCAGTTGAAGCCTCAGATTCTACTCTTCTTAACAAGGCCAATACTTCTCACACAGTAGGACGGCAAAATTCGGGGCAGGTAAGCTTCTGAAAAAACATGCACAGTCATTTATTTATGCCTGCCTGCCTGCCTGCCTGCCTGCCTGCCTGCCTGCCTGCCTGCCTGCCTGCCTGCCTGCCTGCATGCATGCATGCATGCATGCATGCATGCATGCATGTATGTATGTATGTATGTATGTATGTATGTATGTATGTATGTATGTATGTATGTATGTATGTATGCGTGCATGTATGCGTGCATGTATGCGTGCATGTATGTATGCATGTATGCATGTATGTATGTATGTATGTATGTATGTATGTATGTATGTATGTATGTATGTATGTATGTATGTATATATGTATGTATGTATGTATGTGAGTGAGTGAGTGCACGACATTTGCACATTCTAATTATAGACAGCTTCGTGTGTTCAGGGGAGTAGAGGTTAGTAGTGGGGCTTTCTCAGTTTGTGGCTCACATGCCCGGTAGGAGCTGTGGATGCGCCTACGTGGATATTTTCATTAAACTGTACACTACACAATTTAACTGTTAATATAGACCCTAGAAATAGTGTGTCATGAAGCGCCTGTTGCAGGACACATTAACAATTTATTTATTTTTTCAGGTATCAATACTGCAAGACAATTACTCTGTTTCAATATGCGCACGTCGAGGCACAACATAAAAAAAAAGTGAATGACCTGCGCAGGTGGTGCCCTTTCGATTGAGGGAACATCTTTCAGTCAGTGGTGATGATGCAGGTGTCATCCCAGGTGATTTTGTGCGTACAATAGACGCCACATGCTGTCTAAGAGCATTAGAAGCAAGTTTCTTCTACGCGCCAATAAAACATTCCCGAAATATAGCCTTGAGTTTGTGCGTCTCACCAGTATATACGAGCTCGCAATCCACTCAAAAAAATCTTGTATATGAATAAGCGTGTTTCGTTGGGCTATTTGGTCATACATTGTAAAAATTAAAAACGCCTACGCATGAAACGAACCGCGCAGAACACGAGGACATTCCCACTCGGACGCATTTTAAAAGCCTTACATTTCCTGTCGTTCTACTTAGATTCATTCTATGCTGTTTGTATTTGTGTGTGTGTTTTTTTTTCATGAATGTATATGCGTGTTCTTCAATAAATATGAGCTGATAATTAGTGAAATACACGAACAGCGCAACATAAAGTATACTTACAGCCTAACTATACGGAAGCAATAAACAAGAATAAAAAGCAGCGATCTTTTCTATTTTCGTTTATTGCTTTTGTATAGTTACGCTGTAACTATATACTTTTAGGTTGCGCTGTTCGTATATTCAGTCATGTCCTACCAAGTTGCCCAAGTTTCCACGCTTAATAATTAGCGATTTGTTTATGTGTGATCCTCTTTTTTTTTTGTCCATGTTACTTGGGCTGCATTTAATGATGCCCGCTAAGACAGAATGTGAGAAGAGCCTGCACCACTACTGTATCGCAGGTAGCCCGCTTAGAAAATAGTAATTGTTGGGGTTTAACATCCCAAAACAGCTATATGATTATCAGAGACGCTGTAGTGAAGGGCTCCGGAAATTTCTACCAGCCAAGGTTTTTTAACGTGCACCTAAGTCTAACTAAGCACACGGGCCTCAACCATTTTCACCTTCATCGAAAATGCGGCCACAGCGGCAGGGATTTGATCCCGTGACCTGCAGGTCAGCAATGGAATACCTTACCCATTAGGACCACCGTGGTGGGTTAAAGCGGACGGCCTATGCAAACAGTTGTTTCCTGCGAGTACTTCAATGGTGCTGGTGTTTTTTTTTTTTTAAGAGAAAGTATAACAGCTTCTGGAAGTTGTTGCTGCCTCACTGACCCTGTAGCTTCTAAGCGCAGCATAGTGTAAAATTAACGGATGGCGTTCCAAGACAACAGGGCAAATTTTTCTGTAGCAAAGCTTTCTTCCGTTCATAAAGCAAGTTCCCCACATGTTAAGATCCCCACAGGTTAGGAGGCTGGCTTTATTGATGGTTTGTTTTTGTGGGCACAATACCATATCTGGCTCGAATTACATGCAACGCTTCGAAAAACTATGGTCCGCACACGATACATGTTGCGTCTCATTTTCTGTCTCCGTCCAAACGTGGTTGCACTGCAACTTCGTTTATTTTTTGAAAAGTAACCGTCGTCTTTCATTGCACGAGCAGACACGTTTACGCGCCGATATAATTCCAAACGCAAGGAATCCTTACCCATCGTCGCGGGAAATGTGCTTCTCACTCTCCGCGTTGGTGCGCATATCAACGGCTACCGCAAGCTATACAGCTTTAACCAAGAAATAAAAACTTCAAGCTACAGTCATCGTATACTGAGCTGCATTTACAAACACAGAATGCACATATGCATTAACAGCGCTTTCGCGTGTACGCAATGAGCAAGAAAGAAACATTGGCATGCTAAAAGCCAGAAATTCCCGTGTCGAAAAAGCTGTGACAGTTGTAAGCGTTCAATCGCGCCGCCGCAGTATACCTTTGACGCTTTACCAACGTTTGCAATCCGGCTCAAGCTATCATTCCAGTAATAATATAAGAACGGCCGTACTGAAATCAATAGAAAATCTCTCATGAAGCTGGGCATCACTTCGTGTTTTCAACATGTTTTTTTTTTATTTTTTGCTCGCCACTTGCCTACCCTGTATATTCAATCAGTGCAATATCGCTAGCAATTCCCCAAGACAGTTTTTATACTTCAGCCTGTTCTTCTGCAGTAATAATGAACCATATCACTATTATTTTCATGATGCTACAAATACCTCAAACTTCAAGTAACTTTGAAAATAAAATAAAATAAAAAAATCATGAGCCTTGTGGCACAATGGTTGAATACTATGACACAAATTTTTAATCCAACACATATTGATCGGTGGAGAAAAAACTGTAACACGCGCATTGAATACGAACTCTGAATTAGAATTCGTGGAAATTTCATGACAGTCCTCACACGCCGTTCACTCAACCGATTACTCTGGTGGCTCCTCAGTCGAAACGTGGACAAAATTATTGCCGAATGCGCCGCTATAGAAGCCCGCCTAAGCCATTATGTTACGTAAACTGTCATTGATCTGCCGCTTGATGTCTCTAAGAAAATGCCATTACTCGGTATGCACGCCTGCGGTGTTCTACCTTTTGTATGTCTCTCTCTAGGCTATATTCATACGCCTCTGCCTTGCATTTCATAACACGCCGGACGCCCATCCTGCAACGTTTTTGCATTTTTTTTTCACAACGGATGTTTCCATCCCGTCGACCGGTGCTTTCCTCGAACTCGAAAGGTGACCAACATTCGATTCAATGTTTCTCTCACAGAAAGAAAGGAACCGTCATTAAAAGCTACTGCAACGAGCAGCTTGACGTGGTGACAGCCTCCATATGTAGAATGGCAGCAACGGACAGGGCGTTGGACAACTAAATAGCTAGAAAAAGAAACAGATAAACAACAACGTGCGCAATACCCATTGACACACGCTATTGGAGTGTAGCTTAGCATTGATATGCCAGTATGTGACAGGAAACTTTTATGTGAAAAGTTGAAGCTTGGTGAAACAACATTGCGCAAAAAAAAAGTGACAATGGTGAAACGAAGCAACATATACAAACCACGGCGAACATTGATGTATTCGTACAAACTTGTAATATGATGAACTATGCTGTGTACTATTAATATAAGTATATCACGGAGTCGGTACAATGTAGTTTCCAATGAACTAAGTCCGACAAAGCTTGCCCTTTTTGCACTAAAAGAGTACATTCTTGAAAACTTTGAAGATGACAATTTTGTGTTCGGTGTGCTTTGAGATTTTACGAAGGCTTTTGATAGTCTTAGTGATCAGATTCTTCTTCAATAGAATACCGGGGTGATGAAGCTTCATCACCAGAGAATTAGGGGCAATGCCCACTCTATGATATCATTGTACCTATGACACCGCTCATAGTGTGTATAAGTTATTGCATACGCATTTTCATCAAGACAGGTTAAGTTAGCTGTACCTAAGTGAAGCATCTTAACCCTGTTTTTATTCTTTTATATATTAATGGCATTATCGGCATTGATCAGACGGTAAAATATATTATCTAGGCTGATGACACGAGCATCTTCTTCTCCAGTCACTCCACACGTGATTGAGCAAATTATGCCAACGCTGTCCTTGATTTATTTCAGAAATAGTTCATGCGAAGTACTCTGGGTTTAAACATCACAAAAATGAAAGCTCTGGTATTAAAGGTGAAAGTGATATGCTGAACTGAGGAAATTTGTCCGCATATCAGCGAAACAAATTTCGCCCTCCCGTGGAAAGACATCCCATACCATAGAAGTGACCTTATTGTAGTGCTGAGTGAGGTAGAAATATGGATTATATTCCGTCCCACCGTACGGCTCTATTAAGTATTGTACCGAGTACAGTTTGATGAATGCGCGACTAGGACACCACCGCTTCGTAAATGGGTAGGCCTCCTCTGCCAAGGTATAAGACCAAATGATGGGGTGGGATATAGAGCAGGACAACGGACGAATAAAGAAAATGGCTAAGACGACAAGGTGTCTTGCAAAAGTTTCTACTAGCGTAAAAATTACGAAGAAGGGGAGTCATGTGGGAAAAGTAGGGATGCTGAGTTCTCTTGGGCATGAGCTGGAGGAGAGCAGTTAGTGATTTCTAACCAGTAAAACTAAATGTGTTAGTTGATGTCATTCCTCCTTTCCCCTGCGTTTCAGAAGCAATCGAAAATGTTCTGCTGGCAAACTGATATTCCCCTTGATCAGTTGCCCCAAATTGGCGCAGAATATGCGAATCAGCTTATTGTGCACAGAACGTGAGCACGTACGGCGAGTGTAAATTTAATGTTTCGCACCAAAGGACCAAGTATGATTGATTGATTGATTGATTGATATGTGGCGTTCAACGTCCCAAAACCACCATATGATTGTGAGAGACGCCGTAGTGGAAGGCTCCGGAAATTTCGACCACCTGGGGTTCTTCAACGTGCCCCCAAATCTGAGCACACGAGCCAACCACATTTCTGTCTCCATCGGAAATGCAGCCGCCACAGCCGGGATTGGAACCCGCGACCTGCGGGTCAGCAGCCGAGTACCTTAGCCACTAGACCACTGCGGCGGGGCGGCCAAGTATGTTCCAAACCACACGCTATCGCGACTGAAAGACCCGCACGCGCGCGCCAGCTACGAAACGCCCGGAAGCGAGACAGGAAGGTGTCCCTAATTGGATTCCAATGCTAGACATGGTGAATTTGATTACTGAATTTTTCACAATAACGCGGTGATGCACGTAGGAACCGAAGAAGTGGTTAGTGAAGCAGAAACTGGGAATCTTGAAATTTCCACATGCATGTTTCGCAATATCAGAACATATGCAGTAAATGTATGGTTATAACTAGAAAGCGCACCAACAAAGCATACTGCGGGGTGTAGTTTACTCTCATATTTTCGTGTGGCACGTTTAGTATCTACATTGTTACTTAATAGAAGAAGAAAGGATACTACGGGATAATGGCTACACCAAAAAGCATTCGTTTTAGTGAATCTAACTGCAAAATAACTATAACGTCGGCTCTGCGAAAGTCAAGTCGCAACAAATGTGTTGTACGTTTAGTGACATTCTTCTCCGATGTGTGTACTCCAGAAGCATGAATCAGTAAAATAATAATAATATGAATAATATAAGGAACTGACATATCGAAAGCATAAAGCATCTCGCCGCCATTAGATCAAGATGCTATTCATACATTTGATTGATTGATATGTGGGGTTTAACGTCCCAAAACCACTATATGATTATGAGAGACGCCGTAGTGGAGGGCTCCGGAAATTTAGACCACCTGGGGTTCTTTAACGTGCACCCAAATCTGAGCACACGGGCCTACAACATTTCCGCCTCCATCGGAAATGCAGCCGCCGCAGCCGGGATTCGAACCCGCGCCCTGCAGGTCAGCAGCCGAGTACCTTAGCCACTAGACCACCACGGCGGGGCGCTATTCATACATTTAATTACAGTGAAATGAGCATGACAATCTTGAAGTTAGTATGTTTTGTTGTGACTGACAAGTAGCTGCTCTACTACACCGAAGCCATGGCACTTAGAGTGATTGCTTCCTATGTGAGAAGGCTGTAAACATCCGCCCGGGCTGATAGCAGGCACAAGGGGGCTAAATATTTAATGACAAAGGTTGCGAAAGGCCTGGTCGACACTCCACTTTTAGCGCAGAGACATCGTTTAAAAAACTGTAAAAGGAGCCGTCTCGACGCTCACGAGCTCGGCGTGGCTGCTCAGGTTCACTGGGTGAAAAGCGCGCGCCCCGATAGAAAGCGGCATCGATTTCACATACGGCCAGCTGGCGGGTGACCCACCGCTCGCGTGACACGCTGCCGGGGGCTCCGGAGTGCCGAGCCGAGCAAGGCCGTGCGTCGGGGCAGAGCCGTGCCCGGCTGCCGGCCAGCCCCTCCGAGCTGCGCGCCTTTCCGCTGCTAGGCCTAGATTTTCCGGCTAAAAGCATCCCGCGGACGGTCAGCAGGAACACAACCCTGGGCAGCTGGTCGGCCCCTCCCCCCTCTCCAAACCTCCTACACACCCTTGCCACCATCAGTGGACGCGAGGTGCGAGTGCGACGCCGCGTGTCTTTTCGCTTGCGCTGCTGCGGGCGCCGTGGCCGGATCTCACCTGGAGGACCACTGGTGTCGCGTTGGCCGCTGTCTTTGCTCCTGCTGCTCGGCTCGTGCACACCAGCCTCAGTGCGAGGCCATGCTGCTGCAAAGCGTGGCCAGCGTGTCTCTGTGTTTGCACCGAGTTGCAGGCGAGGGGGAAACTACGGAAAGCATCGAAGGCACCGAGCGCATCGATCGCGCGCCACGCCGACCGCGCCCTCTGCGCCCTTGCACGCGGGGGAACGTCGTTTTTCTGCGTGGTCACGACCGCGCGGCACGCAAACTTCGGCTTCGCGAGACAGCGGGTTCTCAGTCGCGGGAAACACGCGCGCGAAAGGACGCTGGCTCTCAAACAAACGCGCTCGCGGCGCGACAGTGGTCTAGGCGCCGAAAACAAGATCCTCCCGGTCAGTGGGATCCGACAGGAGTTCGTGCATGCGGCTGCCGGCCCGCGTCTAGAGCTCGGATACCTTTCTGAATAGCCAGGCAAAATGACGTGCATATGCGTGAAATGCATCGTCAACCGCATTTTTCAAAGCTCGGGTGGACCAGACACGAAATTTCCGCACAACCAAGTATAGAGCACTTCAAGTGCCTCCTATATCAGAATACTATACTGACGTAAGTGAAATGCCGCTCTTTATCTCCGGCTGCTCCCGAAATCTGTGTAGGTCCGGTTGTGTAGCTTTACTTTCTTTTCCTATTTTTTACTTGGGAAATCACACGATATATACCCAAACACATGCATACATATTATTATTATTATTATTATTATTATTATTATTATTATTATTATTATTATTATTATTATTATTATTATTATTATTATTATTATTAATAAATACGAAGCATTCCTAGCGAACTTCGGTGACTTTGAGCGTATCTATTTATCTGTCTATCTATCTAGCCGCATACGACTTTTAGCTCTCGTGGCCGTTTCTATAATGGTATCGATACGAAAATTAGTATGGCATAACATCACTGTATGACGATCATAACTGACTTGTCGTAACATGAATATCATTAAGCATGTGTCATGAATGTCATGATTTACATTTCACGATCTTGCTGCTCTTGTGGTAGTTTCGTTCAAATGACATGTTGCAAAACTGGCATCGTATGACATGACTGCATGACGAACACCAGTGACAGACCCTGACATGGAAATCACGAAGTGCATGTCATGTAAGTCACGAGTCATGACTACATGTCACACTCATAAAGCACTCGCGGCCGTTTCGCTAGGTTCCCATATACCGAATTTGGTATTACGGGACCCGAATGAATTATGAAGGTATATGACTGGTGCAAACATGATAATCATGAGATGCGTGTCATGTGAGAACATGTCTACATGCCACACTCATGATGCGCTTGCAGACGTTTCACTAGCTTCACATACACCAAATTTGGTATTACGTGACGTGAATGGACGACGAAGGTAAATGACAAGTCCAAACATGATAATCATGACATGGAAGTTATGTATGGCATATTTTACATCCACCTCGTAACGTTGTGCTTTTAAAGTGGCATATCAACTTTCCTCATTCATGCTTCACATATCGTCGATTCCCACTGCACGTGGATCTGCCAATTCTTGACGTCGTCGTCATCGTCGTCGTTGTCGTTGTCGTTATTGTTATTGTTATTGTTGTTATTGTTATTGTTATTGTTATTGTTATTGTTATTGTTATTGTTATTGTTGTTGTTGTTGTTGTTGTTGTTGTTGTTGTTGTTGTTGTTGTTGTTGTTGTCGTTGTTGTTGTTGTCGTTGTTGTTGTTGTTACACAACGCCTGCGTGCTCCTTCGGGAAGGGGAGGCAGAGAGAAAATGAGGTAAGAAAGAAGGAGAGAGAAGAGGAAAGTTAAAAAGGAAAACACACACACGCAATATTAAATAATCACATGAAAAATGTATATAAACGTGAGGCCAAGTTCATTTTCGTTAAAGGGACACTGAAGACAAACAACAATTTGATTGATTTGTGGGGTTTAACGTCCCAAAACCACCCTTTGATTATGAGAGACGCCGTAGTGGAGGGCTCCGGAAATTTTGACCACCTGGGGTTCTTTAACGTGCACCCAAATCTGAGTACACGGGCCTAGAACATTTCCGCCTCCATCGGAAATGCAGCCGCCGCAGCCGGGAATCGAACCCGCGACCTGCGGGTCAGCGGCCGAGTACCTTAGCCACTAGACCACCGCGGCGGGGCGCACACAAACAACAATTTACGTCAGGTTGAAAGCTCAATGTATGACATCTAAAACGACAATATTACGAACAGCAGTGCCCTACTTACCGAGAAATTAATGTGAATGCACAAGAATACATGCGCCGCAGTAGGCCATTCTCAAAATGATGCCCATGACGTCAGACGAACCACCCACAATTAATCCCTAGTAATCGATCTAGCTGCACTAAATATAAAACCTTCCGTTCATCAAGAGACGCTATAAAATGCTGCTTGTTCGTTTGTGTTTGATTCATGAAAAAAAAAAAAACCACCGGACGTTAATAAGGGGAATGGCACGAGTGGTTCAAAAATTCCATTTTAGCGTGATTACGCTGGGTAGGTGTAGCCGCCTAGCGGGGCACAGTTGAAGCCAAACACGTCTGCCATCTTGGAACCAACGGCAGGAAATTGATGAATGACCGTTGTTGCTTCTGTGGCTTCCGCTGCTTTCGTTCTGTCTACTAGTGTCGGTGACCGCGCAGTAAAGCCGGGAGCCGAGGAAAGCAGTATCACAAAGATAAAACGTCTGGTGGATACACTGATGATCCTGCTGTTATTGTCCAAAGTTTCAACATCTTTTTTTTAATTCGTGTTTACGGTGACGGCATGGCGTTCGCACATGCCATTTTATACGCTCGTCCAATAGATTCCTGAAGTACACTCAAGCAAAGATCGCATGCCTCTTGTGTAAAACTGATACGAAAACATCACCGGGTTCTCATACTATATCGAATATGTTTCTTAGCAGATATGTAATCTGTGTGTCAGAATATTTGTATTCTATTGGTATGGACCAAAACATTGTCCACTGGAATATGTACAAATCATCTTAAATAAAGCAATATGTAACGGTTGATTGATTGATTGATATGTGGGGTTTAACGTCTCAAAACCACCATATGATTATGAGAGACGCCGTAGTGGAGGGCTCCGGAAATTTCGACCACCTGGGGTTCTTTAACGTGCACCCAAATCTGAGTACACGGGATATGTAACGGTTGCTGACGGCGCTCCCGACACATTACAGGCCCACTCAGAAGTGCCGCAAGGGTCAGTGCTAGTATCATTACTGTATTTAGGATACATAAATCGCCTGTTGAAGTCTGACTTTTTACGGACGAATGCGTTATTTATGGCTACATCAATCAGCATTCTCACCAAGCCAGGCTCAACGACGCACTGTGCTCCACGTGCCCCTGGTGTGATAAACCAATCAATCGGGGTTTATTTTCAGCTTAAAAGACAATCAACGGAGCTTGCTGGGTATACAAAAAAGCAATAGATCAGGCTTGACAGGGTCCATAGCCCTGGGCTTTGCAAACGTGGCATACAGAGGATACAATAAGGCAAAAAAATGGACACATGGCAGTTCTCTTCTTTGGAACAACAAAAATAAACTAATAAAACTGAAAAATGTAAACAAAAAAACATAAATGAGCTATTAAAACGCACATGGCAGTTCTCTTCACTGGAACAACATGAATGAGCTAATAATATACCTACAAATGGGAATTAAAGCTGAATGCATCACAAGATACATCTGTTACATTTACAAACAAAAGTCGTTCGCATTGGACTATACCATTAATAACGCTTACGTTCGAAATACTACACAAGTGTAATACCTGGTTGTGATGCTTACAAGTAGTTTGGGTAGGGAAACTCATATGGTAAACATATGTAGGAACGCACTAAAACAGTTATCTTTCATAAAACACAAACTACGTCATACGTCACTCTCTGTAAGATAAACAGCTTACAAAGCCCTTATCTGGCCTAAGTTAGAGTACGCAGACCTAATCTGGGCTCCGCATTAAAAACATTCAACTAAAACATAGAGAAGGTGTGAAATCTAGCTTTGAGTTTTATTTATTTCAGTTAATCTCCTTTCACGAGCGTCTCTGCCCTTCGTAGTAAGGCAACGCTGAAGACACTCATCGTAGAAAATTCCTTTATCAACTATACCACGGTCACTTCAAACTACCACTGGAACGTTATATAATCGACATCTCCATACGCACTGACCGTACTCATCATAACAAGACAGTTAGGCAACAATTCAGTCACCTCAAGATACATAAATATTCATCATTTCCTCATGCTGCTTCGTTGTAGAGCAAGCCACAGAAAGAAGTAGTTGATACAGACACAACGCACTCGTTCGCCTCTCTCTTTAATGAACTTTCTACCGATTTTTCAATGTTACTTTATATTAAATAGGGTTCTGATTCATTCAAAGAATTTTTTTGTGTTTTTTGCCTTCTATTGCATCATTGTTATATGAAGTGTATTATATACATATATATATATATATATATATATATATATATATATATATATATATATATATATATATATATATATATATATATATATATATATATATATATATATATATATATAAAATGATAAGATTGCCATCAAGCAATGTAAATGTAGTCAATTATATTAAGTAATTGATCACATTATTCATTTACATAACAATTTTGATAATATGTAACCTGCTACTTTTTCTGCACCGGCACTAAGCGTGTCTACGACGGATGCCTTAGTGAAGGATGACGTATTAGTTCCGAGCCTACCGTGCATTTAATGCTAGTGAGCATTAAATGCACGGGATGGGACTAATACAGCCGGGATCAAACCTGCGACTTCAAGCCCAGTAATGCATATGCTTTCCTTGCAGGATTTGTACTCAGTTTGATCAAAATTTCTGCCAAACGGTGATCATGCATTGATCTAGTGGTTTCCTGGGGACTGATTTTGCCACAAACACTGAAATAACTGAGGGTAGTAACTAAACCAGTAACGAGGCAAATTGACCCAATTATTTTACCCTGGCACAGCATGATAAGTACGATATCCCGATGACCTGAAGGGCATCATTTGAGCAGCTTATCTGAGTGTATTTGCATTACCACGAGCGATATTGAAGTCTTGTGTTAGGATAAATTGTGTAGCTTACACGTCCGGTAAAAAAATATGCAATCTAAATTTACAACTACACAAAACTCCATTTTCTGTATATTGTTAAAAATTTTTGCACATTTTTTGGGACATCCCGTACGATTATCTCGTCCCTCCCGTAAAGTTTTTCTCTTGACCGAATAAAGCGCACTTCACGAGCAACATCAGTTTCCGGATTACGCTCTAATTAACTTCTCAATCAGTTAATTACAGCATCAGTCTTCGAAATAAGTTCATGAGAACTACGTATTTCGCAGTCGGCGAGTCATTTGCTTTTGCCTTGGTAAAATGCCAATGACGTATTTCAGATATGCTTTATTTCTTTTAAAGAAAAGCCAGCTGAATAGGAGGTGCAAGTTAAAAAGAAAATTTTTTTACAGCTTCGGTGAATGAGCCGAATAATCTGTCTCTCACTCGCGCGCGCGCGTGGTGTGCGTCTGTGCTAGCGTGTGTGCCTGTGCGTGTGTGCCTGTGTGTGTGTGTGCGCGTGTACGTGCGTGTGCGTGCGTGTGCCTGTGTGTGTGCGTGTGTACGTGCGTGTGCGTGCGTGTGCCTGTGTGCTAGCGTGTGTGCCTGTGTGTGTGTGTGTGTGCCTGTGTGTGTGTGTGTGTGCCTGTGTGTGTGTGTATGTGCGTGTGTGCGTGCGTGTGTGCGTGCGTGTGCGTGTTTGCGCGTGTGGGCGTGTGGGCGGGCGCGCGTGGGCGTGTGGGCGGGCGTGCGTGGGCATGTGGGCGGGCGTGCGTGTGCGTTGGCGTGCGTGTGTGCGTACGTGCGTGTGTGCGTGCGTGCGTGTGCATGTGCGTGCGTGCGTGTGCATGTGCGTGCGTGCGCGTGGGCATGTGCGTGCGTGCGTGGGCATGTGCGTGCGTGCGTGTGGGCATGTGTGTGTGCGCGCGTGCGTGTGTGTGTGTGTGCGTGCGTGCGTGCGTGCGTGCGCGCGCGCGCGCGCGCGCGCGTGTGTGTGTGTGTGTGTGTGTGTGTGTGTGTGTGTGTGTGTGTGTGTGTGTGTGTGTGTGTGTGTGTGTGTGTGTGTGTTAAGACCTTATCAGAACGTGCGAAGGTGCGATAGAAATGTTTGTCTCTGACACGAGTATATCTTAGCACACGTACTTAGAGTCACACTAAAATGCTTGAATGTGGCTTATCAGACCTTGGAACTGTGTCTGGCTTTTACCATTAAAACGAGCTTTGCCTAGTGAACATTATCGTAGCGAACGACTCCGGCGAGATCTGTTCGGGTGGGTGCAAGCGTGACCACCGCTGCAGCATTAATCCCGTCGCCGAGCCAACTTAAAACGCTCGCGGCCGAGATTTCTGCCCAAAACTTCACAGAGTTCCATATTCTTGACAAACACCGTGAAACGTACGTTTTTTCCCGTATGTAGACATGGTTCACTTTAAAAGCATCCAGGTGTGGTATTGTGATAGCAGCAACCCTTAGTTTCTAAATCATGTCAGCGCAAAGCGACGAAAAATAAGGTAGGTAAGTGGTGGGAGGAGGGACGTTAAACCCCCTTGACACCCCCACCCCTGAATACGCCACTGGTTGGTACGACGGTCACCTACATCGTCTAATTTGCGTACGCCAGCAATGCTTTCGCCATCTTCGATGCTGCCGAAGCTGCTGAGTTTGAGCACGCGAACGTGAGGCCTTGAGGAAACAAGTCGACGAAATGCTACGGGACGACATCATTCCGTCCAAGAGTCTATGGGCGTCAGCTGTGGTAGTAGTGAAGATGGACGGAACCCTACGTTTTTGCGTCGATTACTATAGCGTCGCCTGAACAAAGTCATTAAGAAGGACGTGTACCCTCTCCCGCGTATAGACGACGTCCTGCATCGACTCCACAGCGCGAAGTACTTTTCGTGGATAGACCTCAAGACCGGCTATTGGCAAGTCGACGTCGACGAGAGAGATCGAGAGAAAACTGTGTTCATCCTACCAGACGGCCTCTTCGACCTCGAGGTCATGCCATTTGGTCTTTCCTCGGTGCCTGCGACGTTCTAGCGTGTTATGGGCATCGTAATGGTTCGATTGAAGTGGAAAATTGTCTCGTGCACTTGGACGACATTGTCGTGTTTTCCTCGAGCTTCTACGAGCATCTCCGGCGCCTTGTAGCAGTATACTTCAAGCCATCGAAACCTCCGGACTCACCCTGAAGCCAGAAAAGTGCCGCTTTGCGTACGAGGAGCTCTTGTTTTTCGGACACGTTATGAGCAAGTCTGGAGTCCTACCCGACCCACGCTATACAGCCGCCATCACCGATTTCCCGCCGCCCACAGACAAGAAGGCAGTACGCCGATTCCTGGGATTGTTCACCTATTACGTGTGTTTGGTCAAGGTATTCCCACAGAACGCGAGCCGCTAACTCACCGAACGAAAACCAATGTCGAATTAAGGTGGAAAACGGCACAAGAGGAAGCATTTCAGGAACTTGAATGACGCATGCATACACCGCCGATACTTGCGCATTTCGACAAATACGCTGAAACAGCAGTACACACCGACGCTAGAAGCGTATAGGACTCGGCGCCGTCTTCGTGCAAAAGACCGATGGCCAGGAAAGAGTCATCAGTTGTGCAAGCCGGTAGCTATCTAAATCTGAGACCAACTATTCCACAACAGAATAAGAGTGCCTTGGCATCATCTAGGTAGCAGCAAAGTTTCGCCATTACCTCTATACGCCAGGCCTTTCAAAGTTGTGAGCAACCACCACGCTCTCTGTTGGCTAGCTAACTTGAAGTGCCCTTCAGGTCGTCTCGCACGGTGGAGCCTAAAACTTCAAGAATTTGATTTCAAAAAAAATTGATTTGAGCGCAAACACACGATGCATTCACGCACACACCACACACACAGGCATCAAACACGCACAGTGCTCACTTCCAACTGATTTATTTATCATCTCGCAGCCTCGAACCGATAAACATGGGAACAAAGATATCGAAGGCGCGCTTACACAGATATCTTTATTTTTTGCTCTGAAAAAAGCCTCTAACACTTCACGTGAAGTTTTTCTTTCGCTTCTGCCTAGAATATTTGTCTCAGAGAATCGTGCCTCACAACCACACAAAATGACATGAGCAATCAGGTGCGCATAGTTGTCATCTCGTTTTGTTAATTTTTAGGCGTGTTCCCTTAACCAGTCATCAATACATTTGTACGTTTGATAGTGTATGCTGTTGGCCTTCTATGATGTTAACACGCGCATGTGTCCCGCGTACACATTCAAGTCTTAGTGCTATGAATAAATCAGTTGGAAGTGAGCGCTGTGAGAGGTTGATGCCTGGGTGTGTGCGTGCGTGAATGTGTCGTGTGTTTTCGCTCATATTATGTTTTAAGTTATCTACCAACTAGCCCAACAACAAGTTCTTTTTCCATAATTTGATTTTACCGTCGTGTACAAGTCCGGAAGGAAACACTTCGACGCCAACTGCTTGTCTCGAACCTCCGTCAATACACCACCGCAGGATGACCAGGATGATGAGTGCTTCCTGGGAACCATAAGTTCCGACGACTTCACTGAGCGACAGCGAGCCCACCCGGATTTGAGGGACGAATACCTCGAGGAACGGACCACTGTCGTCTCACAAGTATTCAGGCGAAGACTGACGTCATTTTTTTTTTGAAGAACAACGTCCTCGTAAAGAAGAATTTCTCGCCAGCCCGAGCCAGCTATCTCATCACTGTACCATCCGCAATGTAACCAGAAATTCTTCAAACCCTGTACAACAACCCGACGGCTGGAGATCTCGGACTTTCCCACACGCTCGCAAGAGTACAGGAAAAGTACTACTAGACGCACCCGCCGACGTCTCTCGCTACGTAAGAACGTGCTGAGACTGTCAGCGACGAAAGACACCACCCACAAAACCAGCAGGCTTCCTCCAGCCAATTGACTCTCCTCAGCGACCATTTCAGCAGATCTTGACGGACCTCCTAGAACCGCGCGCGTGTGCGTGTGCGTGCGTGTGACTGGCAGCTAACACACACGCGCACAAATTGAAGTTCTTCGCGGTCAGGTTGATTCGGCGTGGTCTAGAGGCGGTCGGCCAGTTGCGCAACCTCGATGAAGTTGAGGACGGACAATGAAGTTGAGAGCCGAGAGTGAGTGTGTTTTATATCTCTTGGGGCTATAGAAACAGCGTGCCACGAGCGCTAAAGAAACAGCGTGCCACGAGCGCATCCGCGACCGTCGTTCTCCTCTTCCACCTACGATGGGTGCGCTCGCGGCCGGCGCTCCCAGCTCGTGCAAGTCAGGAGAAGAGACATTGGAGGGACAAGTTTCAACCCTAAAGTGCTTCGTCACTAATAACATTTATCGAGCACCAGAAAACAATTCAGTCCAAAGGGACGAGCCTCATTGGTCGCTCTGCCCCGCCGCGGTGGTCTAGTGGCTAAGGTACTCGGCTGCTGACCCGCAGGTCGCGGGTTCAAATCCCGGCTGCGGCGGCTGCATTTCCCATGGAGGCGGAAATGTTGTAGGCCCGTGTGCTCAGATTTGGGTGCACGTTAAAAACCCCAGGTGGTAGAAATTTCCGGAGCCCTCCACTACGGTGTCTCTCATAATCATATGGTGGTTTTGGAATGTTAAACCCCACAAATCAATCAATCAATCAATGATTAGTCGCTGTGTCTTGACAACTACATATTGCAGGCTCTATAGCAACAAGGGAAGGATTAGGTACAATACTACGTTTTTGTCCCTGCCAATAAGCTCACGTCTTCAGACCAAGAGAATGTATGCACTTGCAGTGACGCATGGTTATGGAATTAACTAAATTGTGGTGTTTCAACGGCAAACGTGTTTTACCTGCGCTATGCTATACGAATTCGCTGGAAATCTTAGAAACAGAACCCAAAATTTCGCATAAAGATGTGTTTAGTGATGTGAACAGTGCCATCTGATGAAAGCCAACTGCATTATTAGCGAGATTGTGCGCCCCTAAACTCGAGGGCCAGAGACCGAGGAGCCCCGTACGGAAGGGAAGTATAATCTTTTGCGTTATTAGGAAGCCGGAATACTTGAATACGCAATAGCAGACATGTTTCAGAGTGTTGCCGAGAGGAGGCAACAGCAGCAGCATGAATCGAGATATTCGATAAGCGCGTGGTTCGCGTGGCACGAGCCACGAGAAATTTCAGAACAGCTGAGCTCCTGGCCTGGCTGGACGCTGCAGCGGTGACTCTGCCTACGCCTGCGTCCCGAATAAAAGCTGTGGCCTTGGCACTAGCTCGTCGCCGCAATCTCGTCTCTTGTTCTTCAACATGTGGTGACTTCGGACCAACGGACAAGCGACCGGCGCTGCACCGCTGCCTCTGAGCTTCGCGGCCATGTTCCAGCCAGCTCAAGCCTTGCAGCCGTACGTTGATCCGCCTCTGCCACCGTTCCGGACCTGAAAGACCTGGTGATCTCAAGCACGTGCCCTTTGACGAGCCATCGGCTGCCATGTTCCCGCGACTCTGCCTACCAGTGCCGCCGTTCCAGTCGACCTACCCCAAGGTATGGTTTATGCAGCTCGACGCCGTTCTTGGGGTGAATGGCGTCATGGACCAGCCACTGATGCACGCCATTCTTCTCGACAGAGCTGCGTCATCTCGCTGCAACTTCAAGCTCCAGCTTGCAGCAGTACGATGATTTCTGCTCTGCGGTGCTTGCCTGCAACGGCCTCACCTACCACCTGTTTTCGTTAACCCACGACTTCCAGGTTTCCCCTGCGTCGCAGCGTGCGGTAGCCTCTGGCCCGAAGCTCTCCACTGACCATGACCTAACTTCCCCAGCAACGTCTCCTTCCACCTCTGGTCCGGCCTTTAGGGCAGTGATCCTCGCGCCCGGTCACCGACCACGAGGTTCTTCAAGAGGTTCCTGCTGCCGACGACCAGTCTGCCACGAGGTTCATTTTTCCGAAGTCCTCGGCCGATGGTCCTTCAGGCACGCTCGCCACCCGCACGTCTTCTTCAACCTCTACAGACCACGACTTCTCGGACAAGTCAGACTCCATGACGGCGGCTACATTGCCGCACACCCCATAGTCTGCTACGACCCGGGACATCGCCACGCCTGCTACTTGGCCCCCGATCAGACAGGCTTCATCGTCGACGATGTCCGAAGGTGACTCCCTATCCACGTCAGTGCTCTGTGCGTCCTGCCAGCAGCCACTAGGATCTCCGCCAATGTACCCCTGAAGCAGAAGCTCGTGCCCCTCACTAAACATGACCGAACGTGTGGGATGCTGCCAACATGACCGGCGCGCCAACGTACGATGTGCCCGCTCCGCCTATGGCAGAGCAAACCACTCACTTCGCGCCTGCTACAGAGGCAGCCATCTGCCACGTCGACCTGTGCACGAGCCCTCATGCGCCGACTACTGAAAGGGCATATACAAATCCCGAGACGCCGACAGACCCTCCTCCAGAATGCTCGTTTGCTCTGTCCCATGACATACCTCCTGTCATGTTCTCGACGAAGGACGCCAACCAGCAAGCATGTAACTGGAATGCAGGCATTCCCTTTGACACGTCTCAAGCCTCGTCCACCTCGGCCCAACGCGCTGACCGATCACGTGCCCTCCTTCACATGGTCCTTCGAGCACGACGTTTCCGCGTCATTCAACACGAGCACCACCGACCCGCTGCCTACGTTAGCGGCCAAACTGTCACTTCCTCGAGCACCATTTATGGCCGCACCCACTCGTGCTACCTGGAGCACTCATGTACGCATCCACCAAGCCATCGTGGGTCCTGCTTATCTATAAACACGCCCCAGCACCTTCTTCCTCGGCCACTAAGTTTCTGCCAGGGCCAACCATCAAAAAAACATCACGACCCTGTGGCTTTTCACGTTGACAACCTGAACTTCCCAAACTCACAGATTGTCTTTCATGTGCATAGTATCTCTCCCTCTTTTTCTTTTGTACGTATGTTTTTGATCGCGCAAAGCGCTAGGTGGGAGCTTATGTAGCGCCACGCTATATTTGGCTAGCTGGCCACCTGAAAAAGAAGCGAGCCGTGCCAGGGGTTCGTGTGGCGCGAGCCACGAGACATTTCAGAACAGCTGTGCTCCGGGCCTGGCTGGACGCTGCAGCGGTGACTCTGCCTGCACCTGCGTCCCAAATGAAAGCTGTGACCTCGGCACGAACTCGTCGTCGCTGTCTCGTCTCTCGTTCTTCAACACTACGTTTCTGTCCCTGCCAATAAGCTCACGCCTTCAGACCAAAAGAATGTATGCACTTGCAGTGACGCATGGTTATGGAATTAACTAAGTTGTGGTGTTTCAGCGGGAAACGGATTTTGCCTGCGTCATATGCTATACGAATTCACAGGAAGTCTTAGAAACAGAATCCAAAATATCGCATAAAGATGTGACATCAAACGTGATGTGGGCAGTGCCATCTGCTGAAAGCCAACGGCATTATCAGTGAGATTATGCGCCCCTAAACTCGAGGGCTGGACCCCGAGGTGCCCCGTACAGAAGGGAAGTATAATGTGTTGCGTTAATGGAAAGCCGGAATACTTGAATACGCAATACCAGACATGTCTCAGAGTGCCGCCGAGAGGAGACAACAGCAGCAGCATGAATCGAGTTATTCGATAAGTGCAAAGGCGCAATTAGCGGTGCACGAAGGAATGCTGCTACGCATTTCTTCGTGCGGGTATCCTGATGACACGTACCTTCGAAACTCCGCTAACTTAATGTCACCACAACGTAATTTCATTTCGAACCCCGGGAGGCGTTGCAGCGTCACTGTGCATGCGCCCAATCGCCGTCGTTAGAGCTCTGTTACTCCGTATTCCCCTCGCGGAATGCGTTCACTGTGCTTATGCGCTCGCATTCAAATGGTCCGTCATGGCGTCTCGGTAGATGGCGTTCGGAAAATGAGCACCATTCTGCCCGAAAGTGGCTGCAACGAACGTAAAGGTGGACGAAATGACAATAAAAAGTTTGTATGTACACTTAGATTAAATGGTTCGTCAAAGAGCTTCGGATAGTCAGAAGTACAACGTGTCTCATTGCGTAATCGTTGCGCTGGGCCGTTAAACGCCATCAGCATATCGTTCCAGCTGTAAAACGCTGCTCCAAAGAACGGACATCAAACGATCAGTGATAACTGTCTAAGTGGCGGCAAGCTTTTACAGGTTTCCCGTGTACGAAAGCGAGTCATTGAAACTCGTTAACCAATGGCTTAAACCAAATTTTCTGTCATCGGAAGCCATAGCATTACCTTCTGCTGAGCCCCGCATGTGAAAAAAAAAAAGCGTGCACGTGTCGTCACTGGCGCTCCCGCCGTGTGTTTTGTAAGCGAGCGTGGGCAGCAGACCACTCGAACAAATGGTTATCTGCGACGTCCCCCCCCCCCCCCCCGTGCCCGACGTGGTCGACAACTATTACCGACAAATTGGGAAAGACGCACTGCGCAATTCTGTGCTTGTGAATGGTGCGCAGTCATTCTAATCCCGTGCTCGGCGTCCCGCAGTATAGGCGTTCGAGTGTTATCTGATTCAACGAAATTTATGAAGAAAGCGGAAACAAAAAAAAACGTGGACACGAAACCCAATTTTGCGTTGCTGAGCGACTTTGGGCCGAATTTTATTACGGTCTGAAACCTTATGCGAGTTCGATCGTATACATACACACACGACCGACATATACTACTGCGTAATAGTCCGACAGTTTCTGCCACAAAAAAAAAGGAGCTCCACATTATTGCGGCCTTGAGGATGCAATAGGACAGCGCTTGCTGCCGGACTCGTTCCAAGGTCGAAATGTGTCGCAAAACACCACCATTTGACGTCTTTTTTTTTTTCACTTAACAGAACTGAATAAGCAAAAACAGGAGAAGAGGGAAAGTAAAATCACTCGAGTGCTTGCTGAGCAGGCAGTGCTGCAAAATGATATCACAGAATAAAATTGGTTTTCATCATGCAAATCTCGCTGGATTGCAGCCGGCGCGAGAATGAAGCAACTAAATAAAGAATCACCGGAGCGTATATGTAAACTGAGAAGCGCCTTCCACCATTGATGTGTTTTTGATTCGATTTCTGCGCGCCGTGTAAACACATAAATTCGGGTAAAGCGGGCGAGAACTGGTGAGCTTGTCCCATCTGAAACGCTAATGCGGCCAATGCTGCCGTTTCCGTCCGCCGCAGATGACATCATTGTAAGAAATCTCGTAAAGGCCACGTACGCGCGCGCCCACGGCTCGTTCGGCGCGCGAAGAAGCGACGAAGGATTTTCGCGGTGGCGACGACGGAACTCGCTGCGTTCGACGTAATCTCGGTTTTCTCGCCCCGGGCCCGGTTGAGAACCGCCTCTCGTGCATGAGCGCACTTCATAATGCACGGCGACTTCATGCATACGCCGACTCGACAGACGGCGCGCGCACTAAGTCCTTCATTTCCTTTGTAGTTTTCATCTCTTTCTTTCCTCGTGTTTGCCCATTCTCGGGCAACGCGAACGGGGTGCGAAGCAAATTTTAGGACGAACTTAGAGTGGCGAGCGCAAAAGTGCCCAGCCAATTACATTCATATCTCTGCATGTCAGCGTATATACGCTGACGCGTATTCAGAAGCGACGAGCTAACTGGCAACAACCCAATCCCAGATTCTTTACTCATGCATACATCCACGACGTTTCGGCGTTCTATGACGCTCATTTTGGGGAGATTTAGAAGCCGCCTGAGTTAGGCATTTGCGTAAATTCATGCAAGACAAATCAGCTCCTCGAAGAAGCGGAAGAAAAAAAACGGTCACGCGTGCCAGCCTTCATCGTCGCAGCCCGGCAAATGCTTTGAACACTGCAGCCGCAGCTCCACTCTCGCAACGGCCATGGCGGATCACAGACAATTGACGTCTGTGGTCAGGCGGCAAGACGAGGGCAATGGAGTAACCGCGTACACGACACCACTAACCGGGCTTAGCGCGCGTCCCACGGCTACCTCGAGCGTGCGGTGCGCAAAAGGCAATCGGGTCGTCAGGACTTTGCGAAGCCTATACGCTCTTAAGTCCTTAACTTGTCCGAAATCTCGGTCATCGGGAATCCCACAAGGATCAACGCTCTAGTCAGACAGGCTTATTCGATTACTTCTCTAGGTTCTGTTTTCTTTCTGCATTATTTTTTTTCTAAAGGCGACGTGGCAGAAACGCCTCCACTGCCGTTTTCTTTATTGCGCTTCACGCGTGGGTTCTGGTTAGTTTCATTTTTTCTTCGAGCCCGTTAGCTAGTTTACTTGTTTGTTTGTGTTTTCTTTACGTGATGCTCGTTTCTCTGCAACGACAAAACTAAAGTGCGATTCCGAACCGGAAGTAAAAGACAAAATATAAACTAAGGCTGAGCGTTTGATTGGTCGTGAAGGGTGGCGCCAGCATTTTAAAGACAACGCTAACCAAAAAGAGCGTCACCTTGGGAAGTCGAGGTCTTGACAGAATCCCGTCTGGTCAAAAAGCGACATGAAGACGAAACATATTTTCTCGTATTCCTTCTCATGGTCGGTGTCCTGCTTTTAATTTTATCAGGATCGCCCTGTAAATTTTACCACGACAACCCCGGTGCACGCATCGCCACTTGCTTCTTCACGGTGGAGAGAGCCAAATGGGTCCCCAGCATCATGCTAGAAATTCTAGCCATCAATAATGAATAAACAAACAGCTATGGACAAAACATTTTCAAACAATGAAAAAAAAACGAAGAACGGGACAAGAGTTTTTCCTGTCTAATTATCCTTTTGTCTCATCTTTACTTTTCTGGCACAGTTTTTTTTATCCGCTATCTTTATGGATAAACCACCCACGTCAGCAATGTTACTGCTCATTCATGTTTCAGTGTATAAAAATCTCTGATTATAACATAAAACGCAATAAAGCCAAGCGATATCAGGTATTCACGATGAGAATCCAAGCAATTGATTTATTGATATGTGGCGTTTAACGTCTCGAAACCACCATATGATTATGAGAGACGCCGCAGTGGAGGACTCCGGAAATTTCGACCACCTGGGGTTCTTTAACGTGCACCCGAATCTGAGCACACGGGCCTACAGCATTTCTTCCTCCATCGGAAATGCAGCCGCCGCAGCCGGGATTCGATCCCGCGACCTGCGGGTCAGCAGCCGAGTACCTTAGCCACTAGACCACCACGACGAGGCGAGAATCCAAGCAAGCAAACGATGTTAGAGATAATGTTTATTAGAGTCTTCCAGCAGTGCTGGTAATACCTTACCGTTTTTCGTGTACGTGTACCGCGATCCAATGTCATTATATCCCCACGCGATCATCAATGAGTACGGTAACATGATGGGATGATGAGAATGGCTAATACAGGTCTTCTAAACTAAATCTGCTACGTTCTGGGAACAAAGGAACGGCTTTGCCGTGTTTATGCCACGGTAAGCCTCCATTTCTAAAACACTGAACTGTTTGAGGTTATAACCATCCTGTTTATTCATACACGTCTAGTTGCAATCGAAGACTTCTTCGCTAATTTTTTGCTCCAGTATGGCTTGATAATGTTACCCGTGCCTTTCTTATCAGCGCAAAAAATCTTCCATTAGCCTCCTCAGTCGATGAGACATCAACAGCGCTAAATATTCGTAATTATTCGGGATCCTAATCGCTTGCAACATTATAAATCGAGTGACCGTCCCTGGGCCGGAAGGTCTTCAAATGTCTTTAACGGTGCAACGCCGAATTCCTCGTGACTAAGCCCTCAAAACAGAGACTCTTTCCTTCGACCCACTCCTTGTACTAAGGCATTGTCTATACTCCAAAGACATCATAGAAAATTCCTATCTCAACGCACGCGCAGAAAAATTGTCTAACAGGCAGCAGGAGCTCACCGTGGAATATTCGAGATATGGGAGCATATACGCTGCGTACGTTATTCTGCGCGTAGTCAGAACAAAATAGATACATCACAACAAATACGGACAAGTAAAACTAACGCACACACGTGTTTTTTCAGCATTGTCTTCGTATACTTTCGCGCTTTTTTTAAAATAGGTTTCTAAGACGTCTAAGCTTCAATGCTGAAATGTAGCCTGAAGTTTGAAAAGAAATCAAGGACAAACTTTATATATCACCAAGATCAGGCTAATGCTAACTAAGACGTCCAGCTGCCCACCTCTCACCCGAAATAAGCGTGCATATGACAGAAAAAAATGAGCGTAAAACCAATTCAATAGGGTACCCCTCCAAAAAAAAAAACTTGCATATTCCCATATAAGCCACAATAAAAAGTCTCACAAACTGATGTATCGAGATGTTCTCATGTAAAGGCACTGCCGCTGTATGTGAAAACACAAGAGTCATTCAGGCGCTTTTACACGCACCCGTGCATGTGTGTCCACGAACTTGAACGTTTGGTGCTTGGAGAAATGGGTGAGGGGCGCGAGAGATGAGGGAAAGGGGACATGGGTGTGGGCGCTACAATCTTTGTTTTTTTAGTGCGCTGGGCTACAACCACTGCACGGCTTTTGGCCTCCTTACTGCCTCGTATTAATAATGGCCGTAAATAACCGTCATAAGAACAAGGCGTTACAGTGTATACAGAGCGAACGGATAGTAATCCCCTATTAAGAATTATTTCTAACCTTTATCGCACTTCAGCAATTTTAAAAACACGAAAAGAATTTTTTTCTTGCCATTGGATAATTTTTATATATTTCATTATGTCGTTACGGGCATCAGTAACGTGGTTTCCTCTAAAGTCGTGCATCCATGCGTTATTCCGGACACATTTCTCGGTGACATATTGTGGGCCCCTAAAATGACCTGCAAAAGCTGTTGACGCCCTACAACTTCTCGATCTGGCAGCGGCCCGGAGGGGAAGCTTATCGTACAACTCCGAAAATTGTTGACTTCTAGCAGCAGATTCAGCAAATCTTTCGCAAAGGCACCGCAAGGACAGAAACCTGTCACGAATAATGGTTGTGTTTACCTGGAATTTTAGTAATGGATAACGATTCTCCGACTATAAGGAATAAAATGCGCTTTATTCCGTAAATCTTGGTCATGCGTTTAGGCAGTTATAAACGATTTTAGTGTATGGAGTACATTTCCGTCAATCTTATGCTTCTGTGAAGTGCGATAAATATTTAGCACCAAGTGTAAACAGCACCCTCGTGCTAAATATTTAGCACACCTATAAATGGTGTGTATAAGGAAGTAGAACCACCAACTATTATAACGGTTGATCAAAGTTAAGTGTCCTGGTTTTTGAAACGTTTTAAGCTATTTGACGAGTAAACAGCGAGCCGAAACTCTGCAATTTTTTTTATTAGGCAAGTTCAGCCTTACGTACGCGTACAACAGTTGCTACGTTACCACGCGTCATTATTCTGCCATGATGCACTGGTTAGCCGGTACGTTCAAACCATAGTCACGCGACCGCTCCTGTCCAGGCTATACAGCGACCAGCGTCGCAAGGAGCGGGAGAAAGAAAAATGGCGCACAGGACGACTCCCTTCGATAGCGTACGCAGCTGCGAAAAAGACGAACATCGAAAAAGCAAAAGCGAACACGGAGAGCGAAGAAATGAGAAAGCGAATTATTTACGGATATATACTGACTCAGGTTGCCCTTGAAGCGGCCAGAACAAACGCGCGGCTTCTCAGTTTTTCTGTTTTTTGTTTGTATTTTTTTTCTTTTAAAACATGTGCTCGTAAATCTGCGGTCCATTCGTTCATTAATAACAATGATTGAGGTTTCACATCTCAAAACGACGATATGATTATGGGGGACGCCGCCGTGGAGGGCTCCGGAACATTCGCTCACCGGGGGCTCATTAACATTTATGCACAAATTCAAGTATTTCGTCTCCGTCGAAAAGCGGGTGCCACGGACGGGATTCGATCCCGTGACCGCCGGGTTAAATGTAGCGCAGCAGAAGCACTGTACCACTGCGGAGCTACACAAGCCTCGAAAAGCCGTAGTGAGGGGCTCCGGAAATTTCTTTCATAGGGCGTTCATTATAGGGGTCTCTGTAACGCTTCTCGAGCATGGTCAGAAAATTGCTGCCAATTGGTATAGTCAAGGCTCCCGAGATCACGCGAGCCAAACATTATGACGCAGCACGCACCTTGGAATTTGCAATTATTTTCAAAGACAGCACCGAAGTCGCTCCCTCTTTTATCTACAAATGATGCCATTTACCCAAACTCATCGCAGTCAATTGATTGATTTCAGCATTGCGAACTGCATAGTTACCGTGCCCGCCATGGGATGCCGCCACATGTGCGAGCGCTGCGGAGTTGGAGGCCATGAGCTCGCCCATGCCTCGGCCTATAAGATTTACTGGTCCGGACCTCCGACCCCGGCACATCGCACCCACCCTCGGTTCTGCGTATGGACCTGCTTCTCACGTATACAGAAAATCTGCAACACCAAAGGCTCTAAAGGCGGGAACTTCTGCGCCCAGGGTCAAACCTCAGTAACGAATCGCAGGCCTACAGCGTGGCGTCGCCTGCAGACCCTGTCCTGCCCCAATCCATACATACTGTCTCGAAACGCACGCACTGCACCACAGCAGATTCGGCGCCAATAAAACAGCCACCCTGTAGCACACGCATGGTATAGGAATGCCCACATAATTCACCATTGCAATCCAGGATACAACACAACAATAAAGGGTGGCAGGCAGATCTGTTCAGCTCGGATCCGAAGGACCAAGAGTTGTAAAAGGTGCGAGGAAAGCAGTCCGCGCCAATAGGATCCTGGACTAATGATCCCACTCACCGATCTTTCCACCAAATAAACATTCTATTCTTTCTCGCGTGATCCCACTTAAAAGTAAACCATGCGTTCGAAGAAAAAGGAAAGGAAGTGCTGAAGGTTATGACACGCGCTAATGATTATTCGCGCCTTCTTTCCCCCTTGTCATCCCCCTCCCTTGCGTGAAAACGCTTGCAACGTGCGACAAATTCATGTAACACCACTCGTACTAATCGGTTTCTAAAATTTTTTGTGCCATGTGATTTATGAAGCGTCGTGCGCTAATAGTGAGGCTGTTTCAAGAAACTCGGAAAAGTTTTGCCGGGCCCCTTTATTGTACACTGCCATCGCACGGTACTCGGGAATCTATATTTGAACCACCAACTAAATGCGACTGCCACGGTCGCGATCGAGCCCCGCCGCATGATCTACAACCCACTTTATTTCTGTAAATTTATTTCACATGTGCGCTATTAGAGTCCCCTGCAAACAATTCACCAAGATAAATGCACAAATTTATCAATTTTGTAGACATACGTCCAATCATGCCCCCGCGTGTATTGCCAGAGAAAAATATATCCGTATTCACATATAATTCTCACCATAGCTACCTTGTTCAACCACCCTACACATCCATTCGCTGTGACAATAGCAAAAAGATATATACCTTCAAAGGCAGATGTAGTACTTTTTTCTACTTATTCTTTCCAAAAACAATAAGAAAGTGGAACAGCTTAAGTGACGAGTTGGTTAGTATAACAAATAATGATTAATTTTTGTCTATGCTGTGAAGTTCTTCTTGCATTGTGCATGTTCTGTGTGTATGAAAATGTATTTGGGATTCATTATTATGTTCTGATAAATTTGACAGTATTTTTATGTGCGTTTATGTATTTTGCTACAAATTCATTTGTACAGATTGTTTTTTTTTGTTCCCCCTCCCTACGTAATGCCTATATGGCGATGTAGGTACTCTGTAAATAAATAAATAAATAATTGCTCCACCAAAATTAGACATTTTGTTTTTTAAGATACTCAGCTTAGTGTCGCAGTTTGTCACCAGCATGACTAATGAGAAAAATGTATGTTGTAATCAATCTGCAATTAATCCCCTCAATAACAAAAGTCCTCAAAAACTAAATTCTCGCAACAATGGAGAAATATGGCGTCCCCAACGAACGTCTCTAGATTTCATTGCAATTGCGCACTCTCGACAGCGAAGAGGTTTTAAAAAAGGTGACTAGATTCTGCTTGATTTTAAGTGATTTTGGGTCACATAACTAGCTATTACGTGTTATTACGTGATTATAGGAACTAGAGTGTTGTTTGATGATGTCGCGTAATTTTTGCCACACAAATTTATTTATTTCTGTGGCAAATAGTTCAAATGTGATGTGACGCGATTTTAGTCACGTGACCAAATGTTACGGGATGTTACGTTATTTTTAGTCGCGTAACAAACTCGACCGCCATGCTTACTTTATTCCGCAGCGGAACAAATTTGTGGCAGCGAAGCAGAAGGGAACGAAGCGAACGCACACTGATTCATCATTATCATGACACTGATTCATCACTGATTCACACTACCGCAGGCGCAACAAAAAGCCTAAAAAGCTCCGCTTTTAAAAAGACGCTCCGACTACTTTCGCTTGGGCTTGTCAGACTCCTTGAATCCAACTCGCTATAGTGCTCCCGCCGAGAAAGCCACAGCAATGGCAAGATCCGGTCACTTGAGCGCTGGTCTTGTCAGCACACTTTCGGCGTCCTAAGTCATTCAGGCGGTGTCATCGGCCTCATTACGATGATCGCGAAGTGCCAGCGTTCGCATTCGTTAGTGACGCCTTCAATGTTTAGGAATCGAAGGGCAAGCAGTACAGTCGCCTGCATAATAGGGCTTAAAACTTGCTGTATCCACGAGGGCTGATTGGAAGCAACGTGCACTGTATTGGGGAATACGCAATGACTACTTTGGTCACTCGAGTGCTTTTGATTTTTTTTTCAGGGATGCTAGTTAATTCGAGGGTGCTCAATTGGGTATCGTGAGTCTTGTTCTCTTATACCCTTGTTCCAAAGGCCCAGGAAAGTCACTATGCTTAGTATGCTCTGTTTCATACGTCAGGTACAATGCTGTGGAAGCTATCCAAGACGTTTTCCCACAAATATGTGTGAGTAGACGCGTCTCGCACTTGAATTTCGTCGTTGTAAATGCTCGTGCGAGCCGAGTATGAACCCGCGCGATGATTCGCGACGGGCTGCAAATGAAACACCGAAAATGCGTGGAAAACAAAAAGACGCCTTAGTGGCCCACAACCACATACTGACAACGATATAACGGGCCTTGATTAAATTTGTCGCACAAAGCATCTTCATTTATCACTCAGCCTAAAGACAAAAATAAATCATATTGCTCGTGGTAAAATCACTGCGCTATTTCACGGCGCGAAGGCATCTTCGGCGAGAAGTCTCGCTATAGCCTTCACAGCCTCGCACCTGACGTGTGAAACGAAGTATAGTTCGTATGAGTTGCGCTTTTCCCGACTAGGATCTGTAGCGTTTGATAACGCCACCTGGAGTACTAGATCGATTACCAGCATTTATGATATATATCTCTCGATATCTGACGCGGCTTGGTACTCGGGGAATGTCAACATACGTATGAACAATTGTTTTCTTTTTGTTATTTTTTACTGCGCAACACTCGTTATATTCGCACAGTGCTAGAGACACCATCAGCCATGTGCTTCGATGCATCCGGTCCCCAGACACGGAAAAGCTCACGAAAAAAAAAGATGGTGTCTTTTTCGTGAGCATAGAACAAGTTCGTATTAGGCGGATGTAAGCCTGAGAACGTATAGGCCAGCTCCGGCACAGGAAATAGAGCGCGTTTATGTTACATCTGAACACAATAAACACTCTTGCACTCTCACTTCTCTCGAAAGGGATAACATCAGCTGCACCAAAAACAACGAGCTTTAGTGCTTCTGCGCGGAAACATGAAGTTTAAAGACAAAAAGTTCCTTCTAAGAAGGGCAAGCACGCATAAGAACGTTGCGCTGCACCCATTGCATTCCCGAGGAAACATTAGACTTGTCTCAACACGCCGGCGAACGCAGAACGCTGTATACACGGCCACGTTCACAACCTTTTTCCTCTGGTTTGCATACAAATCTGATCATCTTACACTGGCAGAAAATGAACCCCGAGATACCGTGCAAGAAACTCGGCACGGCTTTGCATCCGAGACCCGCCGTAAAAGGCCCCACACGAGACGTGTGCCTGATGCGAAAGCATTGAGACGACACTCCAGCAGACATGTGTCATCCCTCCGCACATCGCACGTAACTCAATTTCCGAATTTGAAGCGTGCAGTCGAAACATAGGCCCCTACTTTGCTGAGTCGGGGCGGCTGTGTTGTGTGCACTGAATGCAAAACGAGCCTCCAAACTTGACCGTCTTGTTTTTATCGTTATTTTTCGTCGACTTGCATCCCGAGTCTTGCCTCTGAAATAGGGTTCTCGAACAAGTGAATGCATGCTGGTAATTACAAGCTCGCACACGGGTCAACCTTAACGTAGTTTGTGGCATATATGTTATACACGTGAACTTTTGATAGAGTACAGCTGGCTGTTTTTTTTTTTTAGTGTGGATCATTTTAGAGGCCCTGGTCTTCGTTATGCTGTCACATGCTGTCAGCGTTTGGCGTAACACAGGTCAAAACACGCGTAGCATAACCAACTGTATTAAGCGCACACTCGCGCTAAGTGTTCTCACTCTTTTTTTTTTCGAGCGCCTTGGTGATGATATTAAGTGCGGAGCCCTTCATTGGGCCGTAAAATTGTATTCAGTCGTCGCCTGGCGTAAAGCAGGTGAAAACCACGTACACATTATGACAACTTGGCAGAGCAAACAAACGGGACAAATTAAGAGCAGGATACAAGCAAGCTATCAACTGAAACTTTGAAACTTAAGTTTAATTGTAAAAGAAATATATATAAGAAAACACAAGCCTGGGAAAAAGGGTTACGGGAGGAAGAAAGATGAACCGAAATCAAGTGTCGCTCAGAAGCGAAATCTCTCGACCTAAAAGTGAAACGGAGGGCGAAAACCTCTTTGGTTTGTGTCAGGGGTGACCTCTTTGTCCTCGTGTTTTCTTGTAGATATTTCTTCTGCGATTAAAACGGTGTTTCAGTCTTCGCTCGTTTGTGTCCCGCCCTCACTTTGTGCCATTTGTTGGCGCTGCCAAGTTGTCATGATGAATCTATACTAGCCTGCCAATCAACTATTCTAAAACCACCTATAAAAACAGGAAAAAAAAAAGAAGCAGACGCGAAATAAAAGGAGAGAGAGAAAAAGAGAAGAAAATACTGGAAGTAAAATTTAAAAAATAAAAAGATAAAAGGGACAGAAAAACTGGAAAGGGCGAAAGAAATGCAGAGAGGAGGAAAGAAAGAGAGACAGAGAAGGCTGCCTAGCTTCGCGCTTCCTTTAGGTTTTCCACCACTGGTGTAATACTGCCTTCATTCCTTTTTTTTTCTTTTGCTCCCACATACAGAAACCAAAACTGGACTTAACTTCACTGAAACTTGACCCTCTGGTGGACACAATGAGGGAACAAATATATATCAAGTTAAAAAAATTTTTCGTGATGTATTCATTCCTTCGTGTTTCCGAGAAAGTCAATCCGAAAGTGGAGAAGTGCTTTACAGCGGAGTAAAAAGTGAGACCCGTATGTCCCGCAGTACACTTATCCCCTTTCATAAAGTAGAACCCATATGTCCCTCTGGCCTCTTGCGACAGCTTATATCTTCTTTTGAAATGGTACGAAGCAGTTTTCATGCAGCGGCACGTTACACACAATGCACAAGCACGCCTAAGTGTGTCTTGCGTTTAATCCAAATGGGGAAATTCCCGACTGTAACACGAACTAAAAAAAAAGACAAATTCCTTTAAGAAAATAGGCCAAACGGAAATAATTTTTGAGCAGCCCATCAGTATATATAAAAAAGGCACCATGTCTTACATATAGGACCCGAGGCCTTGGTGTTTGTAAAGTATGGTGAATTTATGAACTCCTATGTATTTTTACCCTGTTAGTGCAAGGTATCGCTGTAAAACTAGCATACAGCAACCACGTATTAGTGCCTAAACTGTTCAACAGCAACTATTTGCGCTCATGACGCAGAGCTCCTCATTGCACTTTAATGGCCACCGTCTAATTGTGGAACATTTTGGAAGATACATCATAAACGATTACCGAATCCTGCTTTGCAGTGCCAGAATTAATTCCGCCCATGTTTGCAAATACCAAATACCTGCGTTTTGCTCGCAAATCGCTACGACGCAGCAGTGGGAGGCCACAACTGCACAGCTCCGATCCTCACGAGCAGGTCTGGGCCACGAAGCGGGCAATGGCAGCCGCCAAGGAGCTTCTAGCCGACTAGCCATCTTCGCCTGTATTAAAATGTAAATGTGTTAAAATGTTTGTCCTACCCTCCTTCCTCAGCTCAGTTTCACTTGAGGTGGAACTGGCTAAAAAAATCTTATCTTAAATATCTTATCATGGCAGCAGACATGATCACATTTTTAGACAAGTGCAAAGTTTTACTGCGGCTAGCGCTTAACGCTTGTAACGTAACGCGACAATCCTATAATATTCGCATACGTATTTATAACGTAAATTTTTGTCAACTGGGAGTTTCTCTCGTATGAACACGATAGTTGCGCACGGTAATGATTGCCAGGAGGCAGAAACTTAATCAAACTGTCCGACTTTCATTTCGCCCGCTTTCTTCAAGACCCGGAAAAACACTAAAGAACCAGCAGCTGGTTTTGCTGAAGTAAATGATCAGAGTATCTTCTCGACAGCCTTTTTATTTTCCTCAATAATTACAGAAGTCACAGACGCTCATGGTGAACTAAAATACTCTACCACTTGAACTCGCCCTAGAGAGCCTGCTGAGATTCTCGGCTCGTTATCAGCGTCGCGTATGCATATTAAAGGGGAGCATGCACTTGTACAGCTGACGATGACGACAGAACGTTGGATCATCACCGAAATGCACTGCGTGACCCTTACCTTGGGGCTGTGACACGTTCCCGCAAGGTCGATCAAGTAGTTTCGTGCATATCGACACGTCCGAATGTAGAATAAAATTTCCGCTTTCTTCTCAGTGTCCACTTTGGCGGCTGAAGGATGCTTCACACTGAAATCTGTCACATGCCTGCCACACACCTGTCGTCGTAATACGCAGCTCTATGCTGGCTGGTTAATAAGTTAAGGATTCGTATTGCAAATATGTGCCATTTGCGCGTTTGATTGATTTATATGTGAGATTTAACGTCCCAAAACCACCATATGATTATGAGAGACGCCGTAAGGGGGGGGGGCGGGAATTTTGACCACCTGGGGTTCTTTAACGTGCACCCAAATCTGAACAGACGAGCCTACAGCGTTCCCGCCTCCATCGAAAATGCAGCCGCCGCAGCCGGGATTCGATCCCGCGAGTTGCGGGTCAGCAGCCGAATACCTTAGCCACTATAGACCACCGCGGTGGGGCATCTGCGCATTTCCTCAGTTTTCTTTTGCGCTTTAAATTCAGGTGACGTAATGTCTGACAGTTTCAATATCTTAAAGTGGCCCCTCAACCATGCCGAATTGCTCCGCCGTGGTGGTCAAGTGGCTAATGTACTCGGCTGCTGACCCGCAGGTCGCGGGTTCAAATCCCGGCTGCGGCGGCTGCATTTCCGATGGAGGCGGGAACGCTGTAGGCCGGTGTGCTCTGATTTGGGTGCACGTTAAAGAACCCCAGGTGGTCGAGATTTCCGGAGCCCTCCACTACGGCGTCTCTCATAATCATATAGTCGTTTTGGGACGTTAAACCCCACATATCAATCACCCATGCCAAATTCTATAGACCCTTTCACTGTTTACAAACGCAGACCCTTGATGATATCCGGTTCCGTCCACCGATGTGCCTTAATAGCATCGGTGGACAAGAAGAGCTCTAGAAAATAGCCTGATGATTTTCTTTGCTTCCTTATTTGACAAATTATATTCGAATAAAGGTCATTTTGAACTGCATAAAAATTGTAAGAGATTTTCTTAAACTTTACGCACGTTTCTTTTATCTGAAAAACTGAAGAGAGACTGTTTTCTTCTTGGAAAAAGCTTGAAAACACGTGCTTTTAATTTGACAGTAGGAGCTCGCTAATAAGGTGACCGGACGTTTTTCGGGGTGCAACGCATGCAGTCTTGAAACCGTCTATAGGCAAAACAGCAGTTCTTTTCTCGCATTCACTGGAATTCCTACTAGCGATATCTCCTCCTCTTATTTCTTCATAGAACACGTGGAATCTCAGCGCTATATAAGCGTTGAGCCAGTCAGGATTTCACGCCTATCTACTGCTTGTTGCTATCTCTGCATGTGCAGTCGCAAACGCAGAAAACGAATTAAAGCCAATTTATATCACACGATAGCGATGCGAGAAAAGGCAGAACGGCTATGTGATTGCATTGGGAAGAAGAATACAATGACGCGCTCTTTTTTTTTTTTTTTCACTCTTGGGAGTTGTTTAAGGGCCCTTCAAGCCCCGTCGCTGTGGTCTAGTGGCTAAGGTACTCGGCTGCGGACCCGCAGGTCGCGGGATAGAATCCCGGCTGCGGCGGCTGCATTTCCGATGGAGGAAGAAATGCTGTAGGCCCGTGTGCTCAGATTCGGGTGCACGTTAAAGAACCCCAGGTGGTCGAAATTTCCGGAGTCCTCCACTGCGGCGTCTCTCATAATCATATGGTTGTTTCGAGACGTTAAACGCCACGTATCAATAAAAGGCCCTTTAACAGCAATGCAGTGCCACTGAAAGGCTAGAATGGCATGTTTTAACACTCGCACCACGCCTTTCCGGGCTCTCTGATACAGCATAACAGGAAGTATTGGCTGTGTACTATGCTTGACACATTTTCAGACCCTTCACACCATTAACAATGATTAGGACGAAAGTTTTAAAATACCTCCGGAAATATCGATTGAAGTATTATTTATGACAACAATAACGAACCATCTCTAACGTGTCTAGAATACGTCATTTCACCATGCACACGAGTGGTATGCGCTCACGCATCGGCCTACACCTAAAGCATCCTAAAAACAGCTTAGGTAGAAAATACTTTAAGTATGTCGTTAATTATTATTAGGACCGTGTGTACTAATTATTTGAAGCCAAACACAACGGCTCAATACTGAGTTATAATTCTGTTCCTTCGGGCTAATGAGCGATTCAATATAACCGGCCCTTTGATGGTCCAAGGGAGAAGATATACTGTTCCATAAAGAAAGCACTAAGTACTGTCCCATATAGACGTTCTATAGAGCAGTTTTACTAAAACCAGTGATGTATGGCATGCACTATTCAACGCCGAGAAGCCCACGCTTAAACCTGGCGCTGATGTGCTATGCATTGAAGGTAAGGCAAAGGCAGACTGCTGACTAACTTGCGGTTCTTCAGCTGGAAAATGTTTTTTATCCCTTAAAACAAAAAACTACTCCTTTGAAAATTTATCCTTACCTTACTGACAAAGTATATTATTCAGTAGCCATATTTTCACTTGAACCGCTACACTGAGAAAATTAAGCTCCAATATGAGTTAACATTGCCGTTTTTCCCAATATTGCCACAGCATTTTGGCAATATTTTTGCATCATTAGATCCCGAAGCATTTTAATCATTTAGTATAAGAACACATAAAGCAGAAAATGTAAACGTATTACTGGTGAAAACATTTGTGCTTTTTTTTATAAAAAAGGTCCGCGGGTTGAGCATCATTCGCTCAACCCGTAAACTAACCACGCTCCCAAAAAGAGTCCGGGTCTGACGCAACCTTAACGACACATTTGACGTCAGAGGTGACACGGCGGAAAACCTTGGGCGCAACACTACGAACACATCAAATGTTTAATCGTAACTTGCCTTGAATCTTAAACTAAGAAGCCTTTGAACAAATCCCTGTAGTCGTAACCTAAACGAGATTTTAAAAAGTATTTCTGTTTTCCACGTGTTCCAATGTTTCAATGACGTTTTTTTTGTTATACTTAGCATCTTGTCCAGCTGCGTTTACTGCTCATTATCAGTTTTCTCACTTTTATTATTATTATTATTATTATTATTATTAGAATTATTATTATTATGTGCGCACTTAGCAGCCACAGAGGAGCATAAGCATTTTTTCCCCGAAGGAAGACGATCACCGGTGAGAACGCATCTGTGTCGCTGACGATCGGGAACGATAATTGGTCGCCTTAACGGGCTACCTGGTAATGATTCGGTGCAGCGCAGAGCGCGCACGGTTACCGCAAATGGGCGACGGCCCGTGCAGCGACGGTCGGGCTTCGCTCAGTGAAGATTCAGGTGTCATTATTACGACCCATCATTAAAGGCCGTGCCGAGAGTAGAGCACACAATCACAGCGACAGCTGTCACGAACAGAACGAGTCTCGCGGGTGCGTGCATGAGCGCCTCACGAGGTGCACGGGCGCTCATTCGATATGAAACGCATCGAAGCGCGGGAAAACGGGACTACACGGCAGATATACGCCTGTCGCGTCAGTCGCAGCCGACGACAGCGTGCCGAATTCCGCGCCTTAGCAGGCGACGTCGGCAGCTCGAAACCACACTATAGGTATAAGAGGGGTAAGGGGGCGGACATCTGCTGTGGGAGCGCCTCACTTACCGGCGCGTGTTCGGACGTCGCACCTCCGCGGCGGCGCTGCGCAAGTAGTCCCGGCCGCGACGTTTTCGCTTGAATTTCAGAAGCGCACATACCGGAGCACACAGGAAGCGAACGGTGGACCAGGTAGCGTTGGCGCCGACCGTCAAGGCGCCGGTAAACATGCGCAGCCACGCGTGTGACCCCACGGCGATGCCGGGCTTGCGAAAGGCGTGCCAGATGCGCGCACGTTGGGCAGAAGTGGAGTGCGCGCGCAGAGAAGAAGAAAGAAAAAAGAAAGATGATAGAGAGTATGGGGTGAAAAGACGCTAGCACTCTAGCTCTAGCATGGTTTAGTTGCGGGTCACCTTGTGACGCTTTAAGCTAACGATACGTGAATGAAATATAGTTCCACCGATGGCGCAATCACTGGAGCGATAGCATGGCCCATAGCCGACGCGGAACAAATATAGCTGGCTAGCCTAAACTACGTGGCAGTATGGCCGAACAAATAGCTTTGTTGCCAGCATAGGTACACAATGTTGCCACAACTGGCAGGCCACTGCTTTTCATCGTTGCTCTTAAAACGTCACTTTCGCTTCTTTCAGGATTAGTGACAAATGATGCATTGAACTGAAGCATTGCAATCCCCCCTCCTTTTTTTTTCATAGATCATAATTTGTTATCTGGCATGCACATCGCAAACAGCAATATAATTTTTGAGCGCCTACTATTGACCCGCAGGTCTCGGCTTCAAATCCCGGCTGCAGCGGCTGCATTTCCGAAGGAGGCCGAAATGTTGTAGGCCCGTGTGCTCAGATTGGGATGCACATTAAAGAACCCCAGGTGGTCGAAATTTCCGGAGCCCTCCACTACGGCGTCTCTCATCATGTGGTGGTTTTGGGACGTTAAACCCCACATATCAATCAATCGAGCGCCTACTATCAAGCCCGATACGTTGATAAATCTAGCTCGACCAGTTTGCACGGCTTTCTTACCGCACAATCAATGAGGATAAATATTTAACTATAGGATCTACGAAAGATGTGCATTCCATGAGTACAAGTAGCCTTGTTGACACCGCCAATGTGCGCTCTGATGTTTAATGTAAGCTAAAGATGTTAGCCATAGCCACTAACGCGTCGAGCTAGATTGAAGCTATCTAATAGTATTAACAAGCAATGAATCCACTCTTGAAAACACTTTCAGTGCAGTGAAAAGAGGAAGGATACTCAGTGATATTGTGTATAGCACGGTGCGTGTTTCAAGTTACCTAAATTGACTACTTCCAACAACTGCATTACACTATTTAGTCCTGATCAGAGCTGTTTGCATTTTTCTTCTCCCTGGTTTGAAGGCCCTTTATCTGCATCTGCATTGTTAACTTAACGCTGCACATAACGCCATTATAGTAATATATTTAGCGATGAGGCCCCTTAGGGTTAAGCCTTGTCTCTCCATTCTCCATTGTCCCAGTTTGTGCGGAGTCCGCTAGGGGTGTAACGGTGCACCGAGGGCTATAGAGTCACTGTATATGCTACCTCTATATGCAACCTAAAGGTGGCATATACAGTAACTACACCGAGGGCCACAGCCATACGCACCTTACCAGAAATTCCAGCGCGCCACGAATGGCGGCCGCAAAGCGTCAAGCCGGACGCGTTGGCTCACCTCGTTTCCAGCTCGCGGGCGCACGAGCACGTTGATGTAAGAATACCGCGCGTGATAACCCTGCTTCAATCTTGACTCACAGAAGAGGCTCAACCCAGATCAATATGAACCCAGCAAACAGTAAGTATCCTGGATTCAGTAATCACCCAATAAACTGCTCATGTATCCGCGAAAAGGCCCTTTGAATTCAAAACTTCATATGGCTTTTGCAGAAAGTCGCGTGCGCTTCGTTGATTGTACTTCAAAATAGCGAAAGCTTTCCTCGTTTGTTTTATTGCCGACATGCATATACAGCTTCATTATTAGTACTTTGTTTTTGGCACTGTCTCTGGTGATACGTGTCCGCGCGATTCGTGGAACCTTCGTGCATGATAATCGATGTGAAAATCGCACCCCTATAAAAGGGTTCCCGTCCAACTACGCTGTATAGATTGTAATACTAAATGCCTGCTTCAAATGCTCTATGTTAAAATTATTGCACTTGGGACCTAAAAGTATAGTAAAAACCAGCTACCAGCATGCCCTCAGAGCCCACGTCAAGTGAGGGCTATCGGGTGCAGAGATTGCATAGTCGAGGTGTCGCACTACATGGAGCGATAATATTCTGCACATTTGTTTTCGCAGTATTCATTTAGAAACAGCATAAAACATTCTGTCTCTATATGAACGAAAGAGGTGTAAATTTCAGGACTTGTCTTTATTTGTTAGTCACAATTTTATTGAGAACCAACAGACAACTGCATCTTTGTTTATTAGTTCTCAATAATGTGCTGTCTCTTTGCAGTTGACGTTTTCTCGACTGCGAGTTGAAAATTAATTCAAGAATCTTAAACCTGATGGAGCAAAAGGTGGAGTCCCAAGTTAAAAATGAGGATAAATACATAACAGAACGAGCGTTCGTGTGCATATTTACACAAAATTCTGTTCTACTGTTCGAGCTCTCTCGTTTCGTTACATTTTATGATTATGCTAATTTAATTATTTGTCCTTTTTATGCAGATGTCTCTTCAAGCTCTGTAAAATATACAGCTGTCCCCGTCAACTTTACCAGAAGTGTCATGGGCAAAACAACTGAAGTACTCACCCCAAGTGTGTTAAGAAGGGGAAATTAAGTAGCATGAGCATTCTCATGGTGCTAATCAGCACTTGATATATGGGCACAGATTGTTTAAATCAGAAAATTTTCATGGAGTACTGTTGCGAGACTGTATTAATGAGAACTAACAGACAATGATGCCAGGCAAAGTATAGGAGATGTACGAAGTAATTATAATGTAACTATGAAGTTATATTTTCATCCACATTTATTTCGTTATATATACATTTCAATTACTTCTTACAACGCACCCTATACTTTGCTTGCCATTATTTCCTGTTAGTTCTCAGTGTTATTAGGCCTAACTAAGGAAACGAGCCCTTGAATTTGCACTTTCGTTCATTTCACTGTGAGACTGTGGCTTTTAAAGCAATGCTGAATGTCGTGCCACACTGAAAGCCTCAGTGTTGGAAAGGTACACAAGGCTGCAGCAGTGCTTACATCAGCAGGCAATGTGAAAGCAGCAGGCGGTGAATGTCGCTTTTGTATCGATAATGAGGACTCTACCACTAGCACACTTTGTCTTGACACAGGGAACCAAAAAAAAAAATTACATGCGCGAAGCCAAAACAGGTGAGGCCCTTAGTTTTATGGTGAACAAGCAGATCCCATTGACAATAATAAAGTAGTAAACACAAAAATAAACAGAATGTATGAGTGCAATAAAAAAAAACTCGCAGAGTTCTTGATGCATTCAACCAAGACGACTTCAAGTTCTTTTACTTCAGTCTATATATTTGACCTTCCCACGCACTCGCAAAGTGTTTTGCACCTAACATACTTTTTTCTACGACCGCAGATATTCCAAACTTTCAGCATGACTTATACGTGGAGTTTAACGTCCCAAAACCACCATATTGTCACGGGGTCGCGACGTGGATGAAAGAAGCAGACTGCAGGTCGGATAATAAACTGTTTATTTGGGCCTAACTTGTGGCCACATAAAAGGAAAGTCAGATTACAGCAAGACGCCGGAACTGATAGCGGCGGGCAGAGCGTCGGCCGTCGATCAACTGACAAGCGGCGAAGCCCGTCGGCATTCATACACTCGGTGACGTAGGTTTCAGAATAATTTCTAATGTTCACGAGGTGGGCGTAACTTCAACAAAACGATCTACTAACCCTCTCCAGGCTTTTCGAACATAGCAGGCGTGGTTTGCGCTGAACGTATAGTATAACGGGATGATAAACCTTGAAAAAAGGAACGTGACATTGCCCTGTCTGAAAAAGGCATCGTCCCGATGCTGTAACAAAACACGAAGGTACAAAACAAAAACAATAAACACCAAGTACAAGCAATAAAGAACAGTAAGAACAACAAAATACAGTCCTCATGTTCGTGCATGAAATGGCTTGAAGCGCACGGCATGGACGACTTCAGGTCGAGCATGGCGCCGTTGAGAGTTCGTAATGCCGTCAGGAACAACCTCGTAGTTGAGTGGGCCGAGACGTTGAACTACTCTGTGTGGTCCCAAGTACCGTCGTAGAAGTTTTTCACTTATTCCACGTCGGCGTATCGGTGTCCATACCCAGACACGGTCACCGGGCTGGTACTCCACGAAGCTTCGTCGAAGATTGTGATGGCGACTGTCGACCACCTGCTGATTCTTGATGCGCAAGTGGGCGACTTGACTAGCTTCTTCCGCGCGCTGAAGTTAGACGGTGACGTCGAAGTTTTCTTCATCAGCGAAGTTTGGCAGCATGGCATCGAGCACTGTTGTCGGGTTCCTCCCGTAGACCAACTTGTACGGCGTCATCTGCTTCGTTTCTTATACGGTAGTGTTGTATGCGAAGGTTACGTGCGAAAGAATGACATCCCACGTCTTGTGTCGATGTACATGTACATGGCCAACATGTAAGCGATGGTCTTGTATTGGCGCTTGGTGAGACCATTGGTCACAGGGTGGTACGCTGTTGTACAGTGGTGACTTGTCTGGCTGTATGCCAAAATCACTTGGGTTAGCTCAGCAGTAAATGCCGTACCTCTGTCGGTGATGGGGACCTCCAGGGCGCCGTGACGCAGGACGATGTTTTCGACGAAGAATTTGGCTACCTCTGATGCACTACCTTTTGGCAGGGCTTTTGTCTTGGCTTAGCAGGTAAGGTAGTCGGTAGCTACAACGATCCATTTGTTTCCCACAGCCGACGTCGGGAACGGCCCCAGTAAGTTCATACCGATTTGCTGGAACGTATGGCGAGATGGTTCGATGGGCTGCAGAAGTCCCGCTGGCCTTATGGGTGGTGTCTTTCGTCGCTGGAAGTTCCGGCATGTCCTCACGTAATGAGCGACGTCAGCGGCAAGGCGTGGCCAGTAGTATTTCTCTTGTATTCTCGCGAGTGTGCGGGAAAAACCAACGTGGCCAGCCGTTGAGTCATCGTGCAGGGCTTGCATAATTTCCGGTCGCATTGCCGCTGGCACGACGATGAGGTAGCTGACTCGGGCAAGAGAGACGTTCTTATTCACGAGAACGTTGTTCTTAAAAAAATGGCTTCAGTCCTCGCCTGCAGATTTTTGGAATGATGCTGGTTCGGCCCTCGAGGTATTCTACGAGCCCTCTCAGTTCCGAGTCGCCTCGCTGTCGCTCGGTGAAGTCGTTGGCACCTACGATTCTCAAGAAGTACTCATCATCCTGACCGTTCCACGGTGGTGGATCGACTGGGGCACGAAAGAGGCAGTCGGCATCTGAATGTTTCTTTCCAGACTTGTACATGATGTCAAATTCTTGAAGTTTGAGGCTCCATCGTACGAGGTGATCTGAACGGTCCTTCGGGTTAGCTAGCCAACACAGGGCGTGGTGGTCGCTCACAACATTGAAAGGCCTGCCGTAGAGATAAGGGCGAAATTTCGACGCTGCCCACATTATGGCAAGGCACTCCTTTTCTGTTATAAAATAGTTGGCCTCAGCCTTTGATAGCGACTGGCTAGCATAACTGATAATCCTTTCCAGGCCGTCGGTCTTTTTTACAAGGACGGCGCCGAGTCCTACGCTTCTTGCGTCGGTGTGTACTTCTGTTTCGGCATATTTGTCAAAATGCACAAGTACCAGTGGTGTCTGCAGGCGTCGTTGTAGTTTCTGAAATGCTTCAGTTTGCGCTGTTTCCCATTAAAAATCGACGTAAGTCTTCGTGAGTTGCGTTAGTGGCTGGCCGATCTGTGAAAAGTCTTTGACAAAGCATCTGTGATAGGCGCACAAGCCAAGAAATCACTGCACGGCCTTCTTGTCTGTGGTTGGCGGGAAGGCAGCGACGGCAGCTGTCTTCTGTGGGTCTGGGCGCACTCCGTCGAAGCTCGACGAAAACACAACGACGTCACCCAAGTAAACAAGGCAAGTCTGCCACTTCAAGCCAGCCAGGATCGTATCCATGACTAGTTGGAAAATTGCAGGTGCCGCGCAGAGACCAAGAGGCATCACCTTGAACTCAAACACGCCGCTCGGCGTTATGAAGGCAGTCTTTTCTCGGTCTTTCTCGTCGACTTCAATTTGCCAATAGCCGGTCTTGAGGTCCATCGAATAAAAGTACCTCGCATTGTGAAGGCAATCTAGGGCATCGTCTATCCTTGGCAGCGGGTACACGTCCTTCTTCGCGATTTTGTTCAGACGGCAATAGTCAACCCAGAAGCGTAGAGCTCCGTCCTTCACTAACACCACCGGTGACGCCCATGGACTCTTTGAAGGCTGAATGTCATCGTCGCGTAGCATTTTGTCGACAAGAGTGGCGATGTGGGCTTGTTGGTGAAACATTTGGAAGAAATTTATGATCAGCGTGCTCAGAAAGCTTTACTCCCATTTCATTCCGGTCATTCCAAACTAACGAAGAGAGCCATCGCAACGACTTGCCTCAAAAAAGCATTGAACAAGTCATGTGCGCACCTTATGAAGCAGAGCTTCCATAATCAGATCACACGTTTGGAAGGATCGGGCTATCCGGATGTTTTAGTTTCAGTTGCAGAAAAAGAGTTGAAAAGGATTCGTGCAAGTTCAAGCCAATCTAATGTTCATGTTGATTCCCCAGCACAGTCAAGACGCACGACCATAATTCCATATGTTCACCAGCTGTCATATAACCTAAAGAAAGTGGCACTTCGAGACAATATTAGGGTGCTATTTTCAGTACGTGATAAACTTGGGAAATTGTGTGTGCTGACGAATCCGTCAGGTGGGGAAAGGGTGTTGTGCACAAAAAGGCATACACACAAATTTGTGGAGTGCATTTCGTTCGTCATTTATCTTATTCTGTTCACATGTGGGAAAAAATATGTCGGCCAAACCAGTAGGTGTGTGAATGAGCGATTGAGAGAACACAATTACAAGGCAGACAAACTGCTGCCAGAAGGTTTTCTCGCTCTTCACATTCACGCGTGTGGGTGCCCACCTTTGTTCCAGAGTACAATCATTGTTGGTCGGCATAAGGATGAGATGACTCGGTTGATCATAGAAGACGAACTTATTGATGCTCTTGGAGATGTATGTATCAGCAAGCCTTCAATTGCCTTGTCACCCAAGGAACTGGTGTTCCTACGTACGTAGTGATACGTGATTTTATCTGTGATGTTTTTGGTTGTCCTATCTATCGTTTTTTTTTCTTGTAGGTAGATGACATTGTCTTGTATTTATCTGAATACACGTGCTTATCTGCTTGCCCGCCTGACGATTATTGCTTAAAAGCGACTTGGAGGTCGAAAATAAATATGTTGTTGCTAGTAGCGCTCTGTCCTCTCAGTCTATTCCTTCCTGTGTCCGTTTTTTTTCGCCTCGCACTACATAAATTTCTTTCAAGCATTTCGTCGACTTGAATCTTTATGGCCTTGCGTTCTCACTTCGACACTCTGTACGGACTCTGGCGGAGTGGTTTAGTACTTTCTTCTGTTACGATTCGATGTTTCGCGATGGGAGTCTGTCCAATTATTGACGATGACGAAAAGCAGTTCTTGCATTTCAGGAGCAAGTTTTTGAGCTGTCCTTGTTCATACGTCGTAAGGCTCGGATTAACGTCGAAAGCCGGTTAAAGCGCTTGAGTCGTCGTAGTGCATTCGGCATAATCAATGACGGCGGAAACGTTGCTGGCTTTCAGTATTTTTTCGATGTAAGTAACCGTCGTACCTTTGCTCACGTGCTTGTACTCATTGCTGGAGTTCGTAAGGATCACTCTTGCGTTACCTCCCAGCAGCTCGGCTATTCTTCTGGCGACGCAAATTTCTTGGTTGATCAACAGGTGCTGGTTGCCTTCAACAACGCCTTGTATGTCTGTTGATTCTTGAGTGCCGACGTAAAAGCTGACGCTGGAGCTAGGATGAATGGTGACTTGCTCTTTCAGCACATTCAAAGCCTGCCTCCCTGACGGCATGTGCGGCGGTATTGCTTTTTCTGTAGATAGCGTTGTTGCCTCTGACCTTAGGTCGATGACGGCACCGTGTTGACTTAAGAAGTTCATCTCAAGTATCATATCCTTAGAGCAGTGTTGTAGAATTAAAATCTGGTGGGATAAGTCCTGTTAATGATGGTAATTCTTGCTGTGCAAACACCAGCCGGCGTTACTCCACGACCCCCCCCCCCCCCCGCGGTCCGTATTTCAGGGCCTTAACAAACAGTTTTTACTTCCTTTAACTTGGTCACAATACGGCCACTGACGACGGAATAGGCGGCCCCAATGTCGACGAGAGCGGCGACGCTGTAGCCGTCGAACATTACGTCCAAGTCGCTAGTTCGTCGTCGTGCGTTTCGGTTCGGTTGTGGCGTTGGGTCACGGATACGTCAGTTTGCTCCACTGCTTCCGTGTTGCGTCGTCAGGTCATTTTCAGTGCGTGGGGTTTCGTCGTCCAGGCTTTCCCTGGTTCGCGTCATGTTCGGAAAGTACCGTCGTGGCGCCGTCGGAGGAGGATCTTCGGTAGTTCGTCGCAGAGCAACCACATCTCCAGAGGTTGCTGCACTTTCTTTCCAGGATAAGGGCTAAGAGACCAGCCCCTAGTTGGGCCAGTGTACGACTGGCGGTGAGGCGACATGTAGCGGCTGGGTGACGGCGAACGAGATCCTCGGGGTGTCCACTGTGCTGCTGCAAGGTGGTCGGCCATGTCACGGGGTTTCCCCCCCCCCCTGTGGACGCGGCGCATCTACGGCGAAACCAAGCAGTCCTATCTGATGATACTGTCAGCGGTGGTAAGTGTGGCCAGCTTCTCCACAGTGGTAGCAGAGAGGTCGTTGGTTGGCTGCACGCCACACGTTGGTTTTCCTCAGCGCGTTGTGCTGACTAGCGGGTGGACGGTATGGCGTGGACGGTGGCAGTGGCTGGCCGTGGAACTGCGACGGTGCGGTCTCTTGACGTGGGCGTGAAGGGGGAGCGTTGCGTAGTGCTGCAGCAGCGTAGCTCATCGCTTGCGGCTGAGGCTGCGATGCTTCGAAAACTCCAAGCGATTGCCGAACTTCTTTGCGAACAATGTCAGCGATCAAGTCCACTTGAGGCTGCGCTGAGGGTAACAGCTTGCGCAGCTCCTCCCGTACAATCGCTCGGATAGTCTCGCGTGGGTTGTCGGAGCAGAGTGGTTGCGTTTCTGCGTACTCCAGCTGGCGTCAAGCGGCGATTGCATTGTCACTGAAGATGCGCATCTTCAGCGTCTTTTCAATCGTTGTCGCTTTAGAGATGAATGCCTCGACAGTGCATGATGAGTTTCATCAGACCAGCGAACAGCTCCTGCTTTACTCCTCGCATGAGGAAGCGAACTTTTTTGTCTTCAGGCATATCGGGGTCGGCCTGCTGGAAGAGTTTGGTCATTTTTTCCGCGAAGAGCGTCACGTTTTCGTTTGGAAGCTGCGACCGGGTTTCAAGCAACGCTTCGGCCTTCTCCTTGCGAGTGACGCTCATGAATGTAGCAAGGGACTTTGTGCAGATTGTGTCCCATGTTGTCAGGGTTCACTCCTGGTTCTCGAACTACGTATGAGCGGCATCTTGTAAGGCGGAGTACGCATGACGAAGCTTATCTTCACTGGTCCAAGCATTGAAAATGGCCCCTCGGTCGTATGCCTCCAGCCAACTTTCCGGGTCTCCAAGGGCTGAACCATAGAATGTCAGCGGCTCCTTGGGTTGCCAGAGCAGGATCGCTGTAGACGGCACAGGGTCTGTCATCGTTGCTGCAGCCATGGTCAGCGTCTTGGTCTGCCGGGTCTTCTCAGGTATGGGCCCAAACTTTGGCGGTAGGCCTTGTTGCCTGCGGCTTGTTCCCTGCTCGGGGTTGTCATCGATGTTTTCATGACTGGCACTGGCTTCATGGCTTTGCGGGGGCGTCTAGTACATGGAAGGAGCAGCACCTCCACCAGATGTCACGGGGTCTTGACGAGGATGAAAGGAGCAGACTGCAGGGCGATAATAAACTGCTTATTTGAGCCTAACTTGTGGCCACGTAAGAGGAAAGTCAAATTGCATCAAGGCGCCGGCACTGATATCGGTGGGCAGAGCGTCGGCCATCGATCAACCGACAAGCGGCGAAGCGCGTCGGCATTTATGCACTTGCCATCGAATGTTCTAACGTTATCCCTAGCGGAGACGTATGTTCTAGAATAATCTGTAATGTTCAGGAGGTGGGCGTAATCTCAACATAACGATCTACTACAGCCTCGAGGCTTTTCGAACATCGTAGGCGTGGTTTGCGCTGAACGTCGTGTAACAGGATGATAACAAAACTTGAAGAAAGGAACGTGGCATTATGATTATGAGAGACGCCGTAGTGGAGGGCTCTGGAAATTTCGACCACCTGGGGTTTTTTAACGTGCGCCCAAATCTGAGCACACGGGTCTACAGCATTTCCATCTCCATCGGAAAAGCAGCCGCCACAGCCGGTATTCGATCCCGCGACCTGTGGGTCAGCAGCCGAGCACCTTAGCCACTAGACCACCACGGCAGGGTGTGTGTTCTAACTGCTATGTGTAAATAATGTAAATATAGCCTTGTTTCTTCAAATTCCGTGACCAGTTTTTTCACAAAGTGGTGCCGAAACCCATCCGGAATACTCACCGGGACAATACATGCTACCAGTGCTCATCGGGAACTTTCAAACGGAAGACAGCGGCAACCTTAGAAGAAAGCCAGTAAAAAATCCTGAAGAGACATATGCCACTGCTTTTCGCCGTAACAGCAAACAGGCCAGTCGATTGAGGTGAGCATGGTCACGCATTTTTGAAGAGAGATGAATCACGTCAGAGCGCTGAAAGAGAAGCGAACAGCACGAGGACAGATGAATACGCGTCTCTATAATGAAGCCAAAGCCGTGGTGGAAAGTGCTGACAGTGCGACGATTTCATCTTTGAACGGCTACAAGGCAACAATGCAGATTTGGATAAATTTAACGCCGAGCTGGAAAAGCTTATTCCAGAGGACGAGTTCGCTACAGAGTTTGAAGCTGTGTTGACACATCAAGACGCTGCGCTAGAAATGCTGGGACAGCTGAAGGCTCGGGAGTGGCAATCGCCTCAAACCCATTGTCCTACCACATCCCAGTCTCTACTTGCAAGGCCATCCTAGACGCCCGAGGATTGCACACCACGCAAAGAAATCAAGCTTCGCACACTCCAGCTGCAGGCACTTGATGGACAGCTCTACCACTGGCCTTCGTTTTGGGAGCAGTTTAGGACCACTGTTGAGGAAAACGAAAACCTGACAAACGGAGAAAATCTTCAATATCTAAATACTCTCCTGAAAGGGGACGCAGCCGCCGCGATTTCTGGGCTGCAAGCGACGGCCGAGTGCTACGACGATGCCATCGAGGTTTGGAGAAGTCGTTTCGGAGATAACCGGCGTATTGTACAAGACCATCTACGCTGACTGCGCGCTCTACCAGCAGTGAATTCTTCGGAAGACGTCTACAATCTTCGAAAGCTGTCGGAATATGTGCAGTGCCACATCAGAGTCTGAAAGAATTAAATGTCAGTCCTGCCAGTTATGGAACTATGATGACGGATATTTTGTTGAAGGCATTGCCAATTGACATCGTCGTTGGTTATTACGGGACAGATGCCAACCTAAGGTCACCACCGTCTACGACAGACAATGGAGGCTCGGGACAACAGCATGACTCATCATCGACAGCCACAGCCGAGAAAGCATTGCAAGAGCTCCTGAGGTATCTTCGCGTGGAAGTTGAAAGCCGCGAAAGAAGTGAAGCCCATGACCATAAAGGAAAGAAAGGCACCCGTCCACCCGAAGAGAAAAGGAACTTGAACGCTACTCTACCAACAGCAGTGGTCTTGCAGTCTTCGTCGAAAGCTAAGGATAAAGACTGTCTGTTTTATGCGTCTACAAAGCACGCTACTCCAATTTGTGACAGCAGTATTACCCATGAAGAAAAGTTCAAGAAATTGGCTGCCAAGAAACGATGTTATCGATGCACCATAAGAAGGCATCTAGCCAAGGACTGCTACAGAAAAGTCAACTGTGAAACATGCGGAGGTAGACACGTTTCTTCAGTGTGCGATCCCAAGTGGAAACCGAGGAAGAAGGCTCCGTAACTGCAAACAGTCTGCATACCAGCTCTCCTTCGTACGTGGACTCTGATGTCTTACTGTAAAAATTTAGGGCATGGGTCATAGGGAAACGCAAAAGGCCTATATTCGTGGCATTGTGGACAGCAGAAGCCAGCGTACATTTATTCGTGAAGATGTATCCAAGACGCTTGGATTGAAAGAACTTGGATCGGTCAATCTACCGCTAAATGTATTTGGACAGACAAGTTTTGTTCCGAGACAACATCGTGTCGTCTAACTAAAGCTTCACAGTCAGTATGACACCAAGGAGTACCTGTTAATTGCCATAGAAGTACCATTCGTCAGCAAGGATGTTGTGCAAGTACCAGTCGACCATGACTTTATCAGAGACATCGAAATTTAAGGCCATCTCCTTGCTGACAAGTGGGTGATACCTGGTATGGCTGCAGTTCCAGGAATCAGCCTTTTAGTCGATGCTGATCAGCTTGGGAATTTCATGTCGGGAGAGACGAAGCGATACCATGGACAGAAAAGTTTGGTGGCCATGGGTTCTGCCTTTGGATGGATGTTGCAGGGGCCACTTTTTTTTCCCCTCTTTGGAATCAGCTCTCAACGTATGCGTATTGCGACTAAATACGTCTGCTGACTCTACTGGCGAGATTCTACGGAGGTTCTGGGATTTGGAGAGCATCGGAATTATGCCAGACGAGAACACTCCGACCAAAAAAAAAAGAATAGGGTACTAGAAAAATTTGAACAGGAGGTTACTTTCTTCAATGCTCGCTACCAAGTCGGGCTTCCGTGGAAAGAAATTTGTGGACAACTAGATGATAACCGAATACAAGCATTGAAGCGGCTGAAGTATCTGGAGAAAAGGATGAAGAACAATTCAGAGTTTGCTGTGGAATATGATGCCACCACCAGGAACTATATGAAGATGGGGCATTCCGAGACAGTACCTCATCAAGGTGTGGAGTAAGCAGGTCAGATTTACTACATGCCACATCATGCAGTTGCGCGAACCGAGTCCACGACAACTCGGGTAAGAGTAGTTTTTCACGCGCCTTCTCACAATCTTGTTTCCTCATCTCTTAATGATCCTCTCGAGAAGGGACCAAAGCTACTAGCCGACTTGGTTACTCTTCTCATACGCTTTCGCTTCAACCGTGTTTGCTCTGACAGCCGACATAGAGAAAGCCTTTCTCCAGATAAGCGTAAAAATTGAAGACCGAGACACACTAAGATTCCTATCGTTCAAGGAAATACCCCTGGGAGTAAGGCTGAGCCTCAAGTAGAGGAACGGCGCATGACAAGGGTTCCTTTTGGTACCGTATCAAGTCCATTTCTGCTCAACGCCACACTACATCACATGAAGGCAGTGAAAGGTCCAAAGGAAGAAACGGCCAAGCAGCTTGCAGCGTCATTCTATGTTGATGACCTTCTTATCGGAGCCGAACATGGGGATACAGCAGAAAGAATATACAGAGACGCAAGCGCCATTATGGAACGAGCATAAATGCGTTTGAGAAAATAGTCATTAAATTCCAAACTGCTGAGAGATCTCATTAGTACACCTAAAGGAGATGGTGCATGCGCAGGAGTTGTAAAGATATTGGGGCTCTTGTGGGATCCTGTGACAGATCAGATGACAGTAGCGGCAAAATTAGCGTTAATGTTCTTGGAAAAAGGGCAAAGACCTTGTAAGAGATATGTGCTACAAGCAGTGTCAAGGATATTCGATCCACTGGGAATGGTTGCACCTTTCTGCATTCAGGCCAAAATATTGTTCCAGGAGCTGTGGCAACGAAAAGCAGATTGGGACGAATATTTTCCTTCGGATATTGCTATGCAGTGGAAGAAATGGTGCTCGAATCTGCAGTGCCTTCCTTCTATGACTATCGCGCTATGAATGAAGACTGCGCTAACAAGTCACTCTAGGCAACTTCGCATATTTTGTGATGCTAGTCAGAAGACGTATAAAACTTGTGCGTATTTTAAATTCCTTGATCAAGAGGATGTCGCTCATAGTCATCTCATTATGATGAAGTCGCGAGTGGCACCTCTGCAGAAAGTGACATTACCAAAACTGGAATTATTTGACACTTTGCTTGGAGCAAGGCTAGAGAACTTTCTGAAGGATGTTCTTAATAACTGCAGGTTGGAAACATTCTTTTGGACAGATTCCAAGGTCGCACTATATTGGATAAATGGATCTGCAAAAAAAAAATGGAAAGCTTTTGTCGATAATGAATTGACTGAAATTCAAGCATGTTCTGTGAACGGCGAATGGCGACACTGCCCCGGTACGGATAATCCTGCTGATTACCTCACACGTGGAGTGCCATTGCATCTTCTCAAGACAAACAAATTTTGGTGGACAGGACCACCATGGTTAACAGAAATAGAAGATAGATGGCCCAAAAACAGTCTTGAATATTTATTAAGTGATTATGTACACCTAAATGAAGCTAAAGTCGTTGTGCAAATTTTACATGTGAGAACATATATGCCTATTTTTGATCATCTTCATCACTCATGCTTCACGAAAGTATTACGAATAACTGCCTGGGTATTTCGTTTCATAAAAAGTTGCAAAGATTCAGGTATCAGAGGCCAAGTGCACCTCACAACCGAAGAAATTTGCGACGCAGAAGATTGCTACTGGGTCAAGGTGGTTCAAGAGGATGCTTATACGAAAGAAATCTGCCAAGTTAGAAAGGAACAACTGCTACATAACAAGTCTGATATAGCAATGCTTCATCCTTTTTTTTTTACAGGAAGCGCCAGTTGCATGTAAGAGGACGACTACGACGACTACAATTCTCACAGAAAGCAGCTAGAAGTCAGGCATCCTATTTTGCTGCCTCGACTTCATCAGTTTACAACACTTATAATAAGAAATTGCCATAAGCGAACACTCCACGGAGTTTTACAAGATACCCTTGCCGAACTTCGAGTAAAATATTGGGTACCACGTGGCATACAAACTGTGAAGAAGATTATCAGAGCTTGCAACGCTTGTGTCAAGACGCGAATAAAGCCAAGCAGCGTACCTGTTGCACCATTACCAAGAGAACGAGTACACCGATCAGATCTCTTTCAAGCGGTTGGAATAGATTTCGCTGGACCACTCTATGTGAAAGGCAGTTACACCAGGACCAACAGTGTACTGTTTACTTGCGCCGTCATGAGAGCAGTACGTCTTGAATTAGCCACCGACATGTCATCAGAAAGCTTTCTACTCACGTTTCGCCGATTTATAGCACGTCGAGGATTGCCTGATGTGATCTATACAGACAAGACAAAGACTTTCAAGAAAGCGTCAAAGGAAATCTCCTCTTTGGCTGGAGTATTGTTCAGTGGAGAGCTACAGGATTACTGCTCTCAAAGAAGAATTGAGTGGAAGTTTATTGTAAGAAGGGGAGCGTGATGGGGCAGCTTCTGGGAGAGGTTGATAAGAACTGTCAAGACCAGCCTACGCAAGGTTGTAGGCAAAGCGAGGCTTTCGCCTGAAGAGTTAACCACAGTGTTGTATGAGGTAGAGGCGGTAATTAACTCCCGGCCCCTCACTTACCTGTCAACATCATCCGAGGATAGTGAAATATTAACGCCGGCCCATCGCTTAAGCGGCAAATGATTAATAAGCCTTCCCTATCTGAACGAAAAGGCTGACACTTCGGGATCAAGATAGACGGTCACGAGAAACTGGCTGCATTGTAAGCGATTGTTGAAACATTTTTGGAAAAGAAGGAGAAAAGAGTACCTGCTTAACTTGCGCTCTGCGCACTATGACAATGTGCAGGGTTCTAACTATCTCAAAGCTGGTGACATCGTTCTTCTTTATGAAGAAAGCATCCCATGGCAGCTATGGAATATTGGGAGAATTCAAGATGTACATCGTGGACGTGACCAAAATATAAGAAGCTGTTCGGTTAAACTTCCGACAGGCTCTGTAATACGACGACCTGTCCAGCTTCTTTACCCGATGGAACTGTCTTCACTGTAATGAACTCAAAGTGCGCGACTTTTCGGTGGGCGGAGGATATTGAATATTTGTCTTTCCTTGAGAATATGAAGAAGAAGAAGCCATCGAAAAGAACGCGTGAACTCTAAAGAACTAAGAAAAAGAAGAAAGTGTCTGCCATGACTGCTATGTGTAAATAATGTAAATATAGTCTTGTTTCTTCGAATGCCGTGACCAGTTTTTTCAGCATGAAGCCACTCAATGCCACTTAGATAATTTCATGCCTGCTCCCTGCTTCTGCAGTGGGCTCTGACGTCACTCCATTTAGACTGGTATCCTTGGCTGCACAGACTTGCCTGCGCTTGCTCTCGTCGCTCGACAGACATGAATTGCCAAGCCTGACGAACGTTTTTGCGGCATGCTGGTGTGCTTGTTGGCGACTCCAGACGACCGTGTGTTGTTTTTATGTCCGTCCATGAACTGCAGCGTGGATATGTAGTGCGCTTTGTGCACTGGATATTCGCAATCTGTACGACTGAAAATTCGAATGGTTGGGCGATGCTGCGTGGTACAGTACGGTCCATTGTTGGGGGGAACACGCGAGCGCGTGGCCGGCGGTCCGCAGGGCGCCAACTGCTGGCGAGATTCGGAAATGCGGAGCATGCTCGCTGAATCGCAAGGACGGTACTCGCCCGCGTCGTCTGCTACTTCCCCGCCCTACGCTAGGCGCGCGCTAGTGACAAACTTGCTGTACTCGCTTCATCAACCATAGATTTCTATGTCTGTTATCAAAAGAGGCTGGCTGGTTTGAACAGCGCTTGGAAAACTTATAGTTACATTTTTTATGAGCACAAACACCAGGCTACGCGAGTGATGGGCTTCGTTATCACTTTCACAGAATTCCACAGCTGGGGGCGTATTTACTCGCTGATCCAATTTTCGGCATAGCTAGTTCTTAGAAGCGGCATGGCTAGGGTACATGAGGACGAAAGGCTTCGAATAGTCGAGCTGTACCCCAAAGAATAGAGCCAACGGGCTGTCACTGCCATCGCGAAAAGGCCACTTTCTCATTACCAGCGTAATCATCAGCATTACGAATGTATTTTTTTTTGTAGTGCCCAGTACTGTCTCGCGTAGTCCTATTTTGCTTACACAGATCTGTATTTTATTTTCTGTTTCGCAGGGCACAGATGTGTTTCATTACCTTTGCACTATTCAAATGTTTCGAGGCAACAGATCTGACCTCACTCGACCTGTCTGTCACAAAGGTTTTAGGAATACATTTTTTTTTTGTTTACTCCGTAGTGTTCTACGTGCACCATTTTTGAGCGCACGTATTGGTGAAACGAAATGATTTTTTTTTTGAAAACTGAACGCTATCGCATATTCCAAATAAGGAGTTTCTAGCGTTTTCACTTCAACGAAGAAAACGAAATGTAACGTGAGTTAAAACTAACATTTGCGGGGTATTGCAATCCACAATATTTATATAATTTTGTGTCTCGCCATAGTGGGATACATTGAAGTATTTTCAACACGTGTTTCCTTAACTTTTTTTTAAATTCTATAGGCACATGGATGTTTTTTTTTTCGCATTTCGCCTGTATTCTGAAATCGGATGCTGTAGCCATGGATGGAATCGCAACAAAGCTGCCGAGAAAGCACAACGAACGGCACTTTTTTTTTCTGCGTGCTGATTACCCGGGGAGGAGAAGGGAGAGTGGCGGGGACATGAATCGCATCGCAAAAAAGCGAAAGCGGTATCCAGCGCACTGCAAGCGCCGGAGTGGAAAGTATACCAGACTAAACGTGGCAAGCCCCACCCTTTCGCGTATATGCGCATACGCTGTGTTTACAAATGTCGCCGCCAATTCGCGCCACGCGGGCCGCCAGCCACGCGTTGACGTGTACCCTCCAAGAATGAACCATGCTGTACATTGTTGCGGCAACGGCCCAAAGGGTCAGAAGTTGCGGGTATCCTATAGTTTCCCAAGGACAACCGAAGAACGAATTGAAAGCGTGTGGTTCGTCAAGCTGACGTCGACATCCGTTTTTCTTAGTGTCCCGAAGGTACAGTAGCAATCTTTTTGAGAGTGAACACATGAGCACGCGGCTTGTGGTACTACTGTACTACTAGCGCCGCTAGGTGAGACGTCTCAGTATCTGTGCGCATGCGCGAGGAAGGTATAGCTTCCCCTCGCGCGCGTCACCTCACTGCTGTGCTCATGTGTCGTCGGCTAACATATTTTCGGCATCCTTAGGGATACTATTATGATGGCAACTAAAATTTGGATGCTTTCTGTTCAAACGACGCGTTTCTTACGCCTAACGTGTCACTTGGTTTTCGTCTATTCCTTTTTCCTGTGTTCTTGTAGTCGTACAACGTACAATAGCAAAGGACCACAAACAGCCGAACTGTTATTTGGTACATGTTCTACGAAATATTTATTAGTTTAAGGAAGTTGTTGGTAATCAGGAGTAGTTTACCTAGATATTACATTAGTATTTTGTGATGTCCCCCTTTGAAAAACAAAATCACTGCCGCCATTCCGGAAGGTAGTGAGGAGCACAGCACTGACACAAAGTTACGATGAGCTCGAAGATTCTGCCACTCTTGGCGGACCTTAAGTTTGTCCGCAGTCACCGCGTAAACAGGGTACCGAACCATATATCTTTTTTTGTGTGTGTATTGCCATACATTTTCACAAATGCTCAAGCTTGGCCCCGCCGTGGTGGTCTAGTGGCTAAGGTACTCGGCTGCTGACCCGCAGGTCGCGGGATCGAATCCCCGCTGCGGTGGCTACATTTCCACTTGGAGGCGGAAATGTTGTAGGCCCGTGTGCTCAGATTTGGGTGCACGTTAAAGAACCCCAGGTGGTCGAAATTTCCGGAGCCCTCCACTACGGCGTCTCTCATAATCATATGGTGGTTTTGGGACGTTGACCCCCACATATCAATCAAATCAATGCTCAAGCTTCCCATAAGAGCACCACGATGCGGCGATTTTCCGTGTGCTCGTTCATATACACTCTATTGCGGTGTGCCCTGGCACCAGGTCATGCTGGAAGACAAAATGTGCGTCGGGGAAAGCGCGCAACGACAAATCAACAATGATCGGGAAAGCATACCTTATTTTGAAGTTTATTCGCGAATCAGGTGGAGCACAATTAGAAGGTCGAAAGCTCTTGCCACGTTGAAGCACAGAGCTTCCTTACTGCCCTGCGCGTACAGCAGACGACGCTCGCCTGATGCAATGCGCGTGACGGTAGATTTTTCGCAGCCTGGCCTCATTGCGCATGAGTGATGCTTCTCGGTGCTGCCGCTTGACAGCGCTGGGAGCTCTTAAAGCCACGCGTTCCCGTGTTCGCTTTCAGAAAGATTGCGACTGTACACGTGTCCGTACTTCATATTTCTAAGTTGTTTAAATGGCACCATCTCCACCATGTTCCGTTCTTGCTATAAAATAAAGGCGTCAAGTGTGTTTCTCAATTGTTAGCGTAAGCCCTGGCATTAAAATAATAAACGCGCTGGCAGTACGTTTTCAGAACGCACGTGTTTGCTTCAGGGCCGGTAGACAATTCGCTATTGGTGATAGGCCTTTTGTATTACGTCTGTTCACTTGTTTGAGAAAAAAAATGTAAGGAATGCTGTTGCATATTTCTTAGTGCATAGGTTTTGTACATAGTATTTTCTTACTGGTCTTCCAACCACGTTTTTTTGAACGGTTTTTCTGCCTGTCCTAGATAGTGTGCGTGGTGTGTGTGTAAATAAAGAATGAATAAAATTTACCTTATTTATTTCGTCGCTTTGGTGGTCCATCAAATTTTGCTCTTATTATAGATAGACCACACGTTCGAAGTGCACATTCTTTTACCTTTTTGTGGAAGAAATGGCTCACAGATAAATGTCTAAACGCTTTCAAGCGTAATACATTACTTAAATCAGCACTTTTTTTTTTCATCGCAAAAGGCAGAATAAAGATATTAAGCACGTGAAACTCACCGCGGACGCTTTATCTTTTGTCGGGAGACGATGGCGACAATGAATTCACAGCCTCCCCATATACACTTGCTTGCTCGGGCAGAACGAGTGACGTCACAGTGGCAGTAAGCAGGCCTGAAAATATTTTCTAGGTGGCCTTGAGTCATCACGTCATGATCTTGATATATCACTCTTGTTGACGACGACGCCGCGGTAGTACGCCGAAGCCATCGACGGTCATTTTTGGTGCTTTTAAGCGAAATCCTTAGATGCCTCATCAAGCGTGAAATTCGACCATTGGCGTCTCGCGTCGGCGATGTGAGAGTGATCCGAAAAATTAATCATCACATGATGACAACCTCACTTCATACGCAAAATTTTTAGACAACAGGTGAAACACGCGGACGGGCGCTAACTTCCAACTGAATTTATTATCAAAACGAGGCGCATTTAAGTATGTCAGACTGCACCGCCACGGTGGTCTAGTGGCTAAGGTACTCGGCTGCTGACCCGCAGGTCACGGGATCGAATTCCAGTTGCGGCGGCTGCATTTCCGATGGAGGCGGAGATGTTGTAGGCCCGTGTGCTCAGACTTGGGTGCATGTTAAAAAAACCCCAGGTGGTTGAAATTTCCGGAGCCCTCCACTACGGCATCTCCCAGAATCACAGCGTGGTTTTGAGACGTTAAACCCCACTAATCAATCAATCAATTAAGTATGACAGAGTAAAACGCCAACGTCACAGGTGCGCAGTGACCGCGTGCATTACCTACTCCCTCCCCCAGATGTAGAGTTCTTTCCAAGAAGGCCATTTCCTTTCTTCTTTTTGTCAAAGAAATTGACGCCATGCTCAAGCAGCTGCTGCCGTTCCGTTGCGTTTGGGCAGCTCACAATCTCTCGCGTGCTCTGATCACCGTCATAGAAAAGAACAGTGAAATTTCTGTATACAATGGTTTTTCAGCCTCACTCGTAGCATGCAATGAATCGCCGAATTTCCAATCCTTTTCGCATGCTCACGCAGGCGGTGGTTTAAGCATCGACTTGTTTGTCCAATGCAGGGTCGTACACACGGAAGTGGGAACTTGTACACGACTTCCTTCGTGCAGCCAACATACTTGTTGCGGTGTTTTACTGCACATTCTTCATATTTAGGTATGAATGGGCTTGTGCCGATGCAAAGTTTAGATATAGTTTATTCAGTGGCAGACACAACCACGTTTGTGGCCAGTAAGTTTCAAACTGACGCTTGTATTTGCTTTAGATTTATGTCTTCGTGCTTCTGAAGCAATTTATTTGGGGCTATACTATGCTATTTGTTTCCATGAACCACTATCGTAATCTCGTCGTGGGTAAATAGGCGTGGGTAAATCAACAGATTGTCTCGTCAATAACTACACAGTCTAGCTGAAGTTTTGTACTGATCGTGATATGGCACAAAGCGATAAATGATAGGCCCCGCCGTGGTGGTCTAGTGGCTAAGGTACTCGTCTGCTGACCCGCAGGTCGCGGGCTCGAATCCCGGCTGCGGCGGCTGCATTTCCGATGGAGGCGGAAATGTTGTAGGCCCGTGTGCTCAGATTTGGGTGCACGTTGAAAAGCTCCAGGTGGTCAAAATTCTCGGAGCCCTCCACTACGACGTCTCTCATAATCATAGCATGTTTTGGGGCATTCAACCCGACATATCAATAAATCATCATCAGCGATGTATGGTTATTTGTTGCTGTGAGCGTGAGCGTCAAGAGCAAGGTCGAATCGACGCGGGTGGTCGATTCTGCCTGGGCACTGCCATTTTAATTTTAACCACAGTTACTGGTGGTTACTGATACAAAAAATAAATAAATGTGACGTAAATGCGATGAAAAATAATTATAATGAGCACGACAGGTTTATTTATAGAAAGGCAGAGAGGTCGGCCTCAGCTTGCTATTCTGTACACTGTGGGAGGGGATAATACTTAATGATGTGCAGCAGCATATGCTGAACAAGAGCAAATGTTTCAGCCTTACCACCGACTTGTTTGCAAGGCATGAAACATGGAACTATGTTTTCCTGCGTAAGCAAACATGTGGCTTGCTTACACCCCGTAACTTTCACAGTGCTGAACAGTAGTCGCCCACTGCCCTAATTAGGCACTCGGACAAGACGACGCGCATCAAAACCACCATTGCAGAGAGAAAGAGAGACAAGTGATAGAAAGGCACCTGCATTTCAGTAAGCTGGTCAAATGAAAAACTGACACGTAGTCATTGACTGAATGGCCGCCATCTCAACATTACGGCGAAGGCCACTATTCACCTTGAATAAAAAAAATGAAGGGAAAAAGTACGCGAATGTGGAGAAAAGAAACATGGCATGGCTACCGAAACCATACACATATAACTGCATCTCTACCTTGAGGGAACCTGAATTGAACCACGCTCAAAAAGGGCCCAATAGCGTGAATAGCGAGTAGAGCACATCAATATGAAGTACATGTATACAAACAGAACGAAGGGGTTATGAGTAGCTGGGCGCGCTGCTTCTTTGACTAACATCCAGCGCTGTCACACAATCCAACACCGTATACACGCGGACTTGTGTACGCTACAGCAAAACAAAAAAAGAGGGGGAGGTGGAGGTCAACTCAATACAGCTACTTCAGCCAAACATGCCATTCAATGTTTCATGAAAGTAACTGGTGATGTACAAAAACGTAATAAACTACTTGAACGCTAGTATTTTAAAAAATATATATATATTGTCTTTAAAAACTCTATGCATTCATATTTTTATACGGTACTTCGACAAGCCGAACTGCTCTGCAACTGTTGGAAGTTGTTAATCCAGTGTTTTCGGCTCTTCGTTATCTCATCATGGCTCCCCAACGGCCCTCATTTCACACTGAAGACAAAAAGGTCGCAATTTCCAAATAGAATTCCACAGGGCTATAATCGTATGCGACGCAGAAACACCGGCCTCGGCGACCTTCTGAGCCCCTGCGCGTGCGGGGCTCACCTTCTCGATCTTTCCACCTCCTGGTCCTATTCCCCATATCCCCGTTGTAGGGAACCACAACGCTCGTCTGGCTGCCTTTCCTCTTCTTACCTACTCTGTGTCTGCCAACCGTTTGTGAGAGGAGCTTGTAAGAGAAAAAGGGAAAAATCAATGGCGAAGCCGTGAATACGACGGCGGCAAATTGGAACATGTCATACGGGGAAAAAAAAAGGATAGCAGCTCACTTCTTCAAGAAACGTGGCCGCTGCAGCGAAGTGCGATACGTCTGAAATTGTGAGCCATCATCTGATCGCCTCTGAAGATGTGCGTGTGACCGCGGGCGACCACACCCGGTCGGACATAGTATGTACTGTACATATCCTGCCGAAAGCGCGCCTCTCAGGCGCCCAGTGTTTCGCGTGACGGAGACGGCGGTCTTTCATCTCTGCACAACCGCGTTCGCGGGCAGCACTCGCGTGCTTTTACTCGCCTTTGTAACAAACGAAGACGCACAGTGTGATGTGATCAATTCAGACTTGAACATGACGAAGGCGTACCGGTAATGCGCCTGCACTATCCATCGCGATAAAATGTCGTAGATCTCATGGCAGTGCTTCCTCGTATATAGAGCGAGCGAGTACACAGTCCATGCACCGCGTCTTCTGATCACGCAACGAGCTTTCACAACGACGCAAACAAGAGGGCAATAGCGGCGGACATGTTGAACCACGATAATGAAATGCTGAATGTGGAGCTAACAACGCAGCTCGCGCGACTTGCTGCTAAGATGAGGAAACACGTATAAATAGCACATGCTTGCCTGTCGAAACATGACGATATACGAGCATGCAGCTTTCCAGGACTAAATAAAGCTTTTTTTTTTCTTCTTTTTTTAAGCGGACAGTATTGGCTGAAAGCGCACTCATGGTATTCATTAGTGTTCGCACGTTGCAAGTTCCAACCAACCGTGTGCTGTAGTTCTTACACTTTCCCAATTTACTTTATTCTGTTCAACACCGTCAGCTGCATAAGCGTGCACAGAGTTCACCTCGAAGAAGGGGGGGGGGGGGGGGGGCGTAGTGCACCCCCTCTTTTCCTATACGTCCGTAAATGGGGCTGACTTCACACACCCCTAACTCCGCATTGGTTATAGCTTTTTCGTGCGTTTTTCTCTTCCGCATGGATGCACTACTACAGTTTCCTTCCGGCCCCGCCGCGGTGGTCTATTGGCTAAGGTACTCGGATGCTGACATGCAGGTCACGTGATCAAATCCCAGCTGCGGTGGCTGCAATTTTCGATGGAGGCGAAAATGCTATAGGCCCGTGTGCTCGGATTCGAGTGCACGTTAAAGAGCCCCGGGTTTTTGGGAAATTTCCCGAGCCATCCGCTACGGCGTCTCTCATAGTTTTATGGCGGTTTTCGGACGGTAAACCCCGCATAATTATCAACAGTTTCCTTCCGTGCGCTCACTCGATCACGCTGTTCGCTAACGCGGAAGGGCACCTCGGCTTCTCATGTGATAAGAATTGAATCGGGTGTTGATTCAATTCTTATCTGCAATCTGTACTCTTCCCCAAGTGCCGTATCAGAATTTGATTCATTAAATATCGATTCGTCAGACGAGAATCTACTTAGGAGGTCAGACTCCTATGATGATGAAGGAGCGACATCTAAAAGCATGCGCGATGAGACGGCACCGATGGGATCAAAGGTAAGATTTAGGGTTAAAAAAATAAGAAAAAAAAATTCGGCAGATACCACATACCTGGGAATCGACGTTAGGCGAAGCATGTGGAAGGAACGTGACCATGTTATAATTTTTCAAATGAGCGACATGCCACGAAATGACACTAAATATATGTACAAACGTCGCACGCACAGACATTTATTTATTTATTCACAATACTGTAAGCCCTGTCGGGCTGTTACAGAGTGGGAACTACATCATACAATGACAATTCTAATTTACCAACAAAAGATTCAACTGTGTTGACATTCTCAAAAAAATCGGCGGCAAGACAGTTCCAGTCTACAATCGTTCTGACAAGAAAAGTGTTTTTAAATGTGTCAATTCTCGGTGTGTAGGGCATAATTACGTGTGGGTGATTGGTTCTTGATGAGACTCTTCCTGGGGGACGCAAATAGAGAGAAGGGTTTAAATTGAGTTTATTGTTGTAAAGCTGATATAAAAACTTTAGTCGTGTGATTTTTCGGCGAATGGCAAGTTGAGGAAGTTTAACCTCAGTGAGCAGGGTTGTTAGTGACTGCCTCCTCTCATAAACGGAAAAAATGAATCGCGCTGCTAGCCTCTGAACACGCTCCAGTTTATCTATTTGATATTGGTGATGCGGGTCCCAGATCATACTAGCGTATTCTAAGGTAGGCCGAACAATAGTTTTGTACGCCTGAAGTTTAACCTCAGGAGGAGCACCTCTTAATTTACGTCTCAGTAGTCCAAGTTTCCGCTGCGCTGATCCGCAGATATTGTCTATATGTGCATTCCAATTTAGTGTATCTGTAATTGTCATACCAAGATATTTAATTTGGGTGGATCTTTTGATTTGGTTAGTATTCACTGTATAGTCAAACATTAAAGGCGTTTTCTTGTTTGAGACTGTCATGCAGGCAGACTTCTTAGGGTTGATTTCCATATCCCATTTTGCACACCAATTGTGAATAATGTTTAAGGCATCATTTAAACAAGTTTGGTCAGAGACAGTCTTGACGCGTGTAAACAAAAGACAATCGTCGGCAAACAATCGCACTTCAATGTTGGGATGTACACAACTTGCAATGTCATTAATGTACAGCAGAAACAAAATTGGGCCTAAAACCGACCCTTGCGGCACACCAGAAGGAATGGGCAAAAAAGATGAATGTTCGCCGGCTATTTCCACAAAATGTTGACGATTCGTCAGGTAAGCTTGAATCCACCTAATTATTTGTAAATTAACACCGTAACCATGTAATTTATTTAGAAGTTTCGCATGACATACCCTGTCGAAAGCCTTTGATAAATCTAATGAAATAACATCTATTTGTTCTTTCGAATTCATAGCTGCAGCAAAGTGATGAATGGTTTCAAATAACTGTGTCACAGTTGAAAGGCGTCGGCGAAAACCATGTTGTTTGTTGTAAAAGAGGTTGTTATTTTCAAAGTACGCAACAAGATGTTTACCAATTATATGCTCTAAAAGTTTACACACTGTACATGTAATGGAAATGGGGCGATAGTTTTCAACCATCAGCTTGTCTCCAACTTTGGGCACAGGCACAACCCTTGCTAGCAGCCAATCACTCGGTACAACACCAGTTTCCAATGAGGAGGCAAAAATTTTGACTAAAAATAATGCAAACCATTCGCAATAGCGCTTTAAAAACTCGTTCGGTATTTTATGAGGCCCTGAAGACTTCTTGACATCTAATTTTGAAAGTAATTCAATTATACCTTCCTTAGAGATAACAATGTCATCTTCACAATGGCTACCATGTTCTTGACTTATCGAGGCCATGTCCGTCGGGCTAGTATATGTACTGTTAAAGAAATTGTTAAAAGCTTCAGCAACTGAAACTGGATCACTGCAAATGTTTCCATTTAAAAGTACACTGGTTGTAGCCGGCTTTGACCCAACCAAGTATCTCCAGAACTTCTGAGGCGAATTTTTCAAATAATCAGCCAACGTTGTTGAAACAAAATGCTTTTTAGCAGTTTTTAACTCCTTCCGCACGTCGGTACTAAGCGTAGCGATGGCAACGGGGTTTCTCAGTCTTTTTTGTCGTGCCCGGCGCAGTCGTCGTTTCAAATGAATTATATGTCGATTAAACCACGGGTTTGTTTTTTGTAAGCATTTCTTTCTTTTCGGCACAAAATGAGATAAGCATTCACTCACAGTAAGTGTAAAGTATTCCCAAAGTTCATGAACGTTATTTCCTCTGGGCATCTTATCAAGAGCAGTTTCTAGTAGATCAAGAATGGATGTGTCATCAGCGCGTTTGAAATTGTAAACCTTCACGATCGGATTCTTTACTACACCGTTATTAGACATATCTTGAAGAGTTGCAGATGTTTATATAACCAGTTGTTTGCGCTTGCGCAACTATGCCAACTCGAACATGCGTATTAGCCACACCAGAAGCTGATATGAAGCGCTGATGCTCACGAGCATGCTGGCTCTGGACACTGCTACATAATTCAACTTCAGCGCATGGCAACTAACCACAGTTGACGCTAACCTGACATGACGGCTGTATCAAAGGAGTACATATGTAATGTTTATAAAATTTGGTAGGCAGCACTGCAACCACTATTGACGTTTTACGAAGATTAGCGTCTATTCGAAAAGTTATTCCGAGACCTGGTGTAGCTCTGTGGTAAAATACTTCATTGCCACGCATTGATATTGGGGGTTTAACGTTCCAAAACCACCATATGATTATGAGAACGCCGTAGTGGAGGGCTCCAGAAATTTCGACCACCTGGGGTTCTTTAACGTGCACCCAAATCTGAGCACATGGGCCTACAGCATTTCCGCCTCCACTGGAAATGCAGCAACCGCAGCCGGGGTTCGATCCTGCGACCTGAGGGTTAGCAGCCAAGTACCTTAGCCACTAGACCACCACGGCGGGGCCCATCGTTTATCCTTGGGTTCGACGCAGAATGCTTGGGTTCGATTCCAGTGGAGACCCTGACATTTATTCTTTGCATTCGTTCAGTCAACGCTATCGATGTCGAGTATTTCTTAACGCTCAGGCGTTAAAATTTCCCATGTGTGTTCTCGCCGTTCCTGGGTAGATACTAAGTGCCAATCACCTGTGGCTTATAGCCGCATACCAGCGGCACATACGCGCCCGTGAGTAAGTGCCACTGTCTGGCGAGAAGTGTTTGACTAGGCACGCGACGGGATTGTGACATTATTAATCTCTTTTCTGCGCATCATATTCGTCAAACCATCTTACCCTCCCACGCAAATTTTGGTGCATGCCAAGTTAGGGGGGGGGGGGTGACCACGAGAGCACCCAAACGTAAGTAGCCAGATAGATAGATAGATAGATAGATAGATAGATAGATAGATAGATAGATAGATAGATAGATAGATAGATAGATAGATAGATAGATAGATAGATAGATAGATAGATAGATAGACGGATAGATAGACGGATAGATAGACGGATAGATAGATTGATAGATAGATAGATAGATAGATAGATAGATAGATAGATAGATAGATAGATAGATAGATAGATAGATAGATAGATAGATAGATAGATAGATAGATAGATAGATAGATAGATAGATAGATAGATAGATAGATAGATAGATAGATAGATAGATAGATAGATAGATAGATAGATAGATAGATAGATAGATAGATAGATAGATAGATAGATAGATAGATAGATAGATAGATAGATAGATAGATAGATAGATACGCTCAAAGTCATCGAAGTTCGCCAAGAAATGCTTCGCATTGAAATTTTTTTACCGTAAATGTGGTGCGTTTATTAGTACATGCCTGTGAGCTGTGTTTAATACAATGTATAATTTTATTTATAACCTCACATGACTTTTTTTCTTACAACTTTTTTCGAGGCTACTACAATAAACCATGTGTAGTGTACGTAAGGTTAAGGTTGGGGAGATTTGGTATCTAGAAAAAGAAGGAAAAAAGAGTTTTTTTTTTTGACAGACATACGACTACAAGCGCTTGTCATCGTCTGTCTGCCTGTGTGTTTGTCAAAAAAAGATTTAGCGCTGTTTTTCTCTTCTTTGTGTATATAGCAACAAAAATAATTTTGTGTACCTTGACGATCAGGCCAAAAAATTCAGGCAATTTTAAAATAAAATCGTCTGAGGAGCGATTTTCAGCAATAGAAAAGTTACACATTTTGAGACTGCACTTTGCCAAAAAAGTTAGACCCTCAATCAGAAGGTCAAAAGTTGAATAAATGATGATAATGATGATGATGAGTGTGGGCAAGCCGTTTGGACCAAGTACAAATTCGAAGAGCAGCATCTCCTGTTGAAGCTTGTGTTGCACATTAAGTAAAGTTACGTACATGCGATTGGGCAAAGCAGATGATTGCCATATTCCCTTCTCAAGTTTTGTTACCACCCCGTTTCACTGTCAGTAATTCTCAGCGCCAACCACGCCTGCACTGTTTGAGAAGCTTCGGGACTGCAGTAGATCATTTCGTTATAATTACGCACACTTCGAGAACATTACGATTGTTCTGGAACTCGTGTGGCCGCTAGCTGAGACGCTAGACTATTCGATGGCACGTGTATAAATTCCGACGCGCTTCGCCGCTTGCCAGTTGGTCGACGGACGACGCTCTGTTCGCCGCTATCAGTGCCAGTGTTTTGCTGTAATCTGACTTTCCTTCTACGTGGCCACAAGTTCGGCCCCAAATAAACAGTTTCAAGTTGAATTCCAATGGCAGATCCAGATCAAGTTTTTCTGCTGTGCGGGGAGCTATCACATTCCATGCAATGCCGAATTGTGAGCGTGAATGGTGGTTTCGAATAGTACATTGAGATTGATTGATGGATTGATTGATATGTGGGGTTTAACGTCCCAAAACCACCATATGATTATGAGAGACGCCGTAGTGGAGGGCTCCGGAAATTTCGACCACCTGGTGTTCTTTTAAGGGCACCCAAATCTGAGCACACGGGCCTACAACATTTCCGCCTCCATCGGAAATGCAGCCGCCGCCGCCTGGATTCGAACCCGCGACCTGCGGATCAGCAGCCGAGTACCTTAGCCACTAGACCACCGCGGTGGGGCAGTACATTGAAAGCAAGCGTAGAGTGCCTCGAGCGCGCGGGCATCAAGGCACCCTAAGCAAGCGCAGATCACGGATTGCTCCGTAGAGCAAGAATTCTTGCTCCGTTGAAATCGGCAAATTTGACCGGAAGTTCAAGTGACGTATTCTGTGCGCCCGCCTTTCATCCAATAGGTGACCAGTAAAAGAGCGAGGAATTGTGGGATGCGCCGTCTGCTACCGGCTTCCGGTTCGAGAAGAGTAGGCGACTGCGAACTGGTTCACCGCAAGCCTCAGATTATTCGAGATTAGCGCCCGCGGTCGCCCGTTTATCTTCTTCCTGATAAACCGCGGTCGGTTCAGCCGTTGGCTGCTCCAACTCGAGCGCGAAAGGCAAACGGCGTGTATCGATTCCCATGGGACGAAGAAAGAAAAAAGAGGTAGGCCGTGGCTGTGAAGAGAGCCACAGTGAAAGGTATATACAGAACGTTGAAGCCACAGTGTTCGAAAACAATTTTATCACAGATACGTGTGTATTCCCCACTAGAAAACGCTTACGCATGAATTCGCTGCGAATAATATTGTGAGAAATAAATTGTCGCGCAAACGCTTAGCAAACATATTATGAGAACGTGCGGGTGAAATCGACTTGTCATACGAGATGAGCGCCAGCCATTGCACTCATATATATGACAAAAAACGCAAATTCTTCACTCAAGAGTAAGTTTACACGAAGCACTGGACGAGTCCATTTGCGTTATCTTGGTCAAACTGTGTGCCAGGACGGCACCCAAAGAAAGAAGTGCGTTAAAAAAGCGCAGGGTTTTGATTATTCGGCGCCGTCTACCTCTGACTATTATTTATGTGCCGTTGTGCCGCGCAGCTTGATTAAGATCACCGTTTAAATAAGCATCTGACTTCGACTAAGAAATACATCTTATAGCGCGCTGAATCCTAGAAAAAAAAAGATATCTCAACGCACTCAATAAGTGCTTTGCTTCATGCCGACCGACTGACGATATCGGCCGAAGCAGCGATCCCGTAATGAACTATGAGCACACTGCTACTAAGTCATCCCCACCCCCTGAGAACTTTAAAATGATGGTTTTTATCAGCAGTAACGTATCATACAATGAAAACTGTTTTCTGCATCGACTGATCTGCTAGCCGAACTGATACCCCCGAGCAGCATAAGAGCATAGCAGATCATTTTAGTGCGATAAAAAAGTTTTCTTGCCGTTCATGCTTTTCGTAGTCTGTCATCGTCACAGTCACAGTTAGCAAAAACAAAAAACCGACTTCTAAAGCACTGACATTGCACGGAGAGGTGTTTTTTTTTTTTTTCAGCGGAGCTGTACAAAAATGCGTGCGTGCCGCTGCTAACCCGCGTGATGCGTCGAACCGAAAGCCGTCGCATTCCATAGTTCCCTGCGATTGCCCGTATTACCGGTCGCCCATTACCTATGGATGTCCGGAAAACGCTTCGCACTTCCTCGTGCCACCTCTTGCTTCCTCGCAAGATTTACGCTCACCAACAGCTCCCGTCAAGACGCGCGCTTTCCAATCGCAGATTTGGTGAGAGCAATCCCGCTCGGATCTGCGCGCTTCATTCGCAATCCGACCCAGCACGCGCGATCTGCCACTGGAATTCAACATAATATTCGACCTGCAGTCTGCTTCTTTCGTCCACGTCACGACCCCGTGACAATATAACTGATTTACAGTAAAGATCACTCAGCAAAAAGTACTTGATAAATTTTAAAAATAGCCTAATTACTTCAGGTTAACTACTTGGTTATCTGCGCAGAATTTAAATTCCTGGATGCGCTTGTTTTTTATAGCTATTCGAACGCGTGACGCTGGGTTATAACACGATTGTGTAAAAAAGCGATGACCATCCATTCGTTCTTGCTTCCGTCCGTCCATGCGTCCGTTTATTATTATTATTATTATTATTATTATTATTATTATTATTATTATTATTATTATTATTATTATTATTATTATTATTATTATTATTATTATTATTATTATTATTATTATTATTATTATTATTATTATTGAAGTTTTATTTCTGCGGGTGTGAGCGCACACCAACAGAAAGCAAGGCAATGCTTTCTTGCTCGCTACTAATCATGTTCCAGGAACCCTGCCCATATAGCTATGTCTTCGACTGACGAAGTGTTTCACATGACAAACCCCCTCCACCCCGGTACCCAACCTCAATGGGGAGGTCCATCGCATAGCGTTGGGCCTCGCGCTACGCGCCCACGTAGAAAGGTCCTCTTCAGGGGATGGACATCCAGCAAAGGGTTGGACTGAGAGAGATAGCATCACTCGGTACTGTGACATCGCGAACTTCTATGTATATAAAAAAAGATCTAGGTGTATTTATTCACTGCTAAACCCCAAACACGACAGATCCGAGGCGGTAGATTAGAGGCACTTACAAACCCGGACCTCACCGACCCCGTTTAATTTTAGGATGACCATACTCAGACGTTCCTTAGTAGAGTGTGTGAGGAAACAAAACGGGGTTAAGGATATACATTATTGTTTAAACAACGAAAAAATATACATGGGCCGGGAACGTTGCGTGTAGGCAGAATAACCACTGATCATTAAGGGTAACTGACGGGATTCCCAGAGAATGCAAGCGGGTGAGGGGGAGACAGAAAGTTAAGTGGGCAGATGAGACTAGAAAGTTTGTGGGTATAAAGTGGCAGCAGCAAGTTGACGGAACCAAGTTGACTGGCGGAACGTGCGAGAGGCCTTTGTCCTGCGGTGGGCGTAGTCACGCTCCTGCTGATGATGATGACCCAGACGTCTATCCAGATGGCACCTGCCAATTCTGCGGCTGGACTCATGCATCGCTTAGGCACATTTCTTGGGGAATGTGCAAATTTAGCAGGAGAGAATACAGTCTCCCCAGATGAAGCTGCGGCGCGGCGGATGGCCGCGCTGCGCAGTTACAACCTCGAGCCAGTATCAACTGTATAGGCCATCCAGTAAGCATATTCAAAGAAAAGCGGCGCACAAAAAAGACGGAGACAAAGAAGAGAACCACACACAGCGCAGCGCTGTGTGTGGTTCTCTTCTTTGTTTCCGTCTTTTTTGTGCGCCGCTTTTCTTTGAATATGAATACGCACCAACTCGCCCAACTTTCTATTCTGTTGCCATCCAGTAAGCCCGTGAAGCCGGGAGGAGAAAGGGTCTCCGGTCCTGCTCGGGGGCTGCCTAGGCCCCAGCCACGAATTTGCCGGAGTTTTATGATAATGTTGTTACCACCATCCACCCTTGTAGGCCTTCTATTATTTTTCTCATCTAGCTATACTGTGAACCTGAAACTAGTAGGAAAGTCTCTCTCTCTCTCTCTCTCTCTGTTATCAGCAGTAGGAGCACAAATATCTTTGTACTTGGCGCCGATTCGTAGTTGGTACGCGTAGAACACCCGCCCAATCCGCAGCTGCCTTCCCATGATGCCGTACACGTGGCTATACCCAGACTGATTCAAATTCTGGTGCCTACCGACTGCGGCGGCTCGAGAAACTGCGCGCTCCTAGGCAGTCAAAAACGACCTGATCGATTAAAGAGAGGCCGATCGCTGCGAAACCTTCATTTGAGTAGCGCAATCGATCAGTACTGCGCGCCGGCGATAAGAACAGCTGACTGCTAGCGAGGTTCCGAGAACCACGTGAAAAGTGTCCGGCCCCCTTTTTCGCCGTCCAGAGGTCAGCGGATCGAACGCACGAACTCCGCAGCGGGGCATGCGTTTTCTATGATTTTACTTTCACTTTCAACACGACTACCAGTTCTCACGGGGAACGCCCAAGGGAGCACTCCCGTATCCGGCCTCAGCATTTCACGTTTTTTTTCCAGTCCAACTCACGGCTTGCCTCAAGGTGCTCCTTGGTTTCTTTCTTCCCAAACGAAAGGGGAAAAAAAAAGCCCGAGGCACACAGCCTGACTCCCATCTCCCTTTTTCGACCTCCGGTATTCAATACGTGCTCCACTTACAACTGGAACCTATGATTTCGTCTCTTCAACTGATCGCATGCACAGACGAATGACTGAAAGATAGCAATGGGTGTCGTTTAATTCTAACCTGCAAATGCCCTCCCACTAAAAGCAATGCATGCACGTATAGTGATCAATGAAGATTTAGCTATGGCGCACAATGGCCCAGATATAGCGCAGAGTTTTCGCTCATTTTGTGTGTGTGTGTGTGTGTGTGTGTGTGTGTGTGTGTGTGTGTGTGTGTGTGTGTGTGTGTGTGTGTGTGTGTGTGTGTGTGTGTGTGTGTGTGCGTGTGTGTGTGTGTGTGTGCGTGTGCGTGTGCGTGTGTGTGTGTGTGTGTGTGTGTGTGTGTGTGTGTGTGTGTGTGTGTGTGTGTGTGTGTGTGTGTGTGTGTGTGTGTGTGTTTCGCCCTCACGCGCACTGTTTACTTTTGTAGCTTCTCAGTGGACAATGAAGCGGACAGTTGGTGTTCTTTCACACACTTGACAAGTCAGGGACGCGCGCACAAATATGCGGTGGTCTAGTGGTGGTGCATGGTGCTCAAATGCTGACCAGAGAAACGCTGGATTGATTCCCGGCCGCAGCGGTCACACTTAGGTTCAATCAGTAAGCTAGAAGTCATTGTGCCTAAATTCAGGTGCAGGTTAAAGAAACCCGGGTAGTCGCAGTATTCGGAGCCCTTCTCTGTACAAAGTCTCTCTTACTTTGGTTTTGAGATTTAAAACAACTAATTAGAAATATGCAGAAGCAATTTTAAGAACCGCAGCGTCAACAATCGGCCCCAACTGTGACTTTTGTGAGAGCATGGCTCATTCATATTGAAGTAGCTTGGGAAGGCACGTCTGCTTTAAAAAAAATAGGTGCCGAAACACAAGCGCGTACGTACGACATCATAAATACATAATTTAACAAAATATTAAGTTGAGTTTTACACGCAGCAGCAAAATTTTCAGGTGATAGCCCATCGTTCGAAATGACCCGCCAATCTTTCAAAAGTTCGATCAAATTATTTGCACAGGGCAAGCTAAACGATGCAAAACTAGAGCAATTAACAATCCATTACTCGAGCTTGTGCACGTTTCAGACGTTGTATGCACGCATCATGCTGAGTTTTCTGCGAGAACGCTCATGTGAAATTTGTGGAGTCGGCGAAGTTGGCCAGCATATCGCGCAGCAAATTTTCTCCACAAAAGGGGACATTGCGTGCTACGCACGAACACACGCGCTGTTCGGCATCAAAGCGGTGCGTGCTTCTATGTCGTCGCATCCTACGAACGATAATAAGCACCAATGAATGGCAACAGCGCTTGACGAAAGCCGGCGAACGCGACGAGCAAAGGCACAGAATACGCACGAGCAGTTGGAACAAAGCGGCCCCAACTCCGACGACAACGTAGCTCTGGCCGACTGGGCTCGCCCTACGTCACCTCCTGACGCCGACCTCCGACGACAGTGTAGCTCTGACCGACTGGACTTGCTCTACGCCATCTCCTGACGCCGACAAGAGCTCTCGCGAGTGGTACCCCGTCCTCGGACTTCTGTGACCGTGTTTCCATCTTTCCTATCTCTCCTATCCCCTCGATATGTCGTCGCTCTCACGCTTTCACATTTACCTCATCTCTCTTTCTCTCTCTATACACCTTTATTTCCATCCTTTTAATCCCTCCTCACCCCCATCCCCTGTGAACTACTGTTGAGGTGTCGCTCCCTGAAGCAGACAGTTACGGGGTTCACTTTTCTTTTCCTTCTTACAACATAACCACTTCCCCAAATGTAGGAGGCCCCGCCACGGTGGTCTAGTGGCTAAGGTACTCGGCTGCTGAGCCGCAGGTCGCGGGATCAAATCCCGGCTGTGGCGGCTGCATTTCCGATGGAGGCGGCAATGTTGTAGGTTCGTGTACTCAGATTTGGGTGCACGTTAAAGAACCCCAGGTGGTCAAAATTTCCGGAGCCCTCCACTACGGCGTCTCTCATAATCAAATGGTGGTTTTGGGACGTTAAACCCCACAAATCAATCAATCATCAACCCAACTGTAGGAGAGCTTTCTGGGAACCATCGGTGCAACACCAACAGACGCGGGACCGTGCATATATAGTGCTGGTGCCTTGTGGAAGACGACGACTCATGGTGGAGCGTCACAAGTATTGTACATCAAACTGAAATTCCTTCCGACACTTTCTGTGCTTTCTATTGAGGCCTCGGGAAAGAAAAGAAAATGTATGAACGCTGGTGAAGCTTTCACAAGCTCTTAACACGATCAAAACGTATCAGTTTCGTCGGGGGGCGTTTCAAGTCAGCACTGGCTTTGTGGTTGTTTCTGGTCATATCATGTTTGGCAAAACTTATATCGCCCTTGAACATGGGAAAGCTTTTTTACTGTGCTCAAATTCGTTTTTCTTTCGATGAAAATACACGGAGCTTCGCACGAATTCATTGCGCCAAGTAAACTCAGCAGCTGTGAGAGGACAGGAAGCTGTGATGCCTGCTCGCGAAGGCAGATTTTTTTCAAGAGGATAATGACCAAGGAAGAGTGCTGATGGTGCGTTTCACCTTGGTTACATGGACTCCATGGACGTCTGTGGGTTCGCTTCCCGATTTACGAAAATCAGAAGGTATTTTCACCGGCAATTTTGTAGCCACGGAGAAGCAGAGCATCGGCAAAAGAGGCGAAAAGGGGGAAGGGGGTGTTGTATATTGTTGACCTACATTTTGTGCTTACGGACGACAAGGGGTGAAAGTAACTCGCAGTAAAGGTAACTAAAGCAACAGTGCACCTGTAACGCAAGCTATCGCAAGACGACCGCCCATTATCAGATTTCATTCCAAGTTATCATGCCTTGAAAACTGAGCGGCTGCAATGCTTCAGTGTGTATCGTAAAAAAATTAAGGTTACTAAATTATGCTTATTTAGTGGATTACACTATCGATCTGGAATTTATGTCCGCCGCGTCGCAAAGTCAACCTAATTACTGCAATAACGCTATTTTGCCCGGGTGATCTTAAAGAATAAAATGTCTGCCATGTCTGAATAACACCATTTATGATCACCTAACCATAAGGTCGCGGCATCTAATACAGGCCGCGGTGGCCACCTTGCGACGGAATTGAAATGCTAGAGGGTCGAGTACTTATATTTAGGTGCATTTTAATGAATTACAGGTGGCGGAAATTTCTGAAGCCCACGCTACCTAGTCTCTGTGGTTTTGGCAAGTTAAACCCCAGAAATTGTTGTGTATTACGATTTACAAATAAAGACGACTCATTTTCATTTTCACATTGCACCGGGCGCATCGAGCTTCAATGCTCTTCATGCACATTAGTTAGTTGGTAAATCAAAATTAACTAATTAGCATCCTAATTAGAGAAACTCGAAGGTTATTGTCAACAGCTATATTACATATACACAGAGGAGACGATGTGATATCAGTTTTCCTAAACAAAAAAAAAGGACGCTATTCTTATTGCCCTACAGCGCGAGAAAATCAGATTTTTTTTCTTTCGCACCAGAACAAAATAAAGCGCATCAGGAGCGCCAGAAGTATTGACCAAACGCGCGCGCTATTTTTCTTAAGTACAAGCCTCGACACTCGACAAAGACAGCTGCCGACGTTATGTTTTGCACATTCGTAGGGCGCGTGGAAGACCATTGTTACTGGCTGCAAGCTAGGAAAAAGAGCACATGCACTTTTCAGCCACTGCCTTTTCTACGCCAGGAAAACAACAACAACAACAAAAAAAAAACATCTGTAGCAAGAGTTACGATTCGTTCGGCGAATCGCTTGCGCTGGTCAACTCGTCCATGAAAAAAAAAAGCCGAGGTGAAAAACATAAAGCGCGCCAGCGGTAAAAGCGACAGGTACGTTAATAATTCATATGAAAAAGCCACTCTGTCCGTGTACTTGGGTCAGCGAGGCGAACACAAAGCAGAAAGATTAAAACGGTAAACTGTACTGTTACCATGTCGTTATCAAATAAGCTGGCGTGTATTAGTGGGAACAAAGTGCGTACGGCTCTTGCTTGAAATGTTGAAGTGACCGAGCAACCTTAAATCCCATAGCGAATTTTAAACACAAATCTCCGTATAACCAGTAGCGTAACCAGGAGGTGGCATACCAGGCACGTGCCCCCCCCCCCCCTCGTTTACCCTGAAATTACTTCCTGTCAGAGGATATAGAGCGCAAAATGTAACCGTGCATATCTGATTGATTAATCGAGTAATCATTCATCAAATTTTCCTTCCCCAAAATATACGCATCTCCCCATCCGCAGCTCGGAGTAGGAGATGCCCCCAAGTACAGAAAGATAAAGACACACACCTATCTGCACATTGGACTATGACACGCGATCTGGACGATGGTGTGCACCGGTCAATGCCCATGGTGTGGGTGGTGGCTATCTCTCGCCCCCACCCCCCACCATTATGTCGGAATGCATGTCTAGGCCACAAAACATAAAATCTCTGCTGGTACATACCTTGATAAGGAAGCCTTGGGAGGCCGTTATCGCTCGAGACGACTTGGAGACCCAGACGTGTCTTTTATATCAAGCTGAGTGTAAAGAAACGGCCACTAAAGTCCAGGACTTGGGAACCACCTTTGCCGCTTCCTTGTCTCTCACACTTCTTGAATAAATTTTAGGACCGAAGCTCCTTAGGGCGTGGGTCTGCCGCTCCTCCATATGTATGGAGTAGTACGTAACCACCGGTGGCACATACCCGCTCTAGAGTAGGTATGTGCCACAGGGAATGCGAGATGGGAGATTGCGGTACTTGTAGTGTTCACTAGATGGACGCGCAGACGGACGGACAGACAGACTAGCAGACGGACGCTTGGACGCCCGGACGCATGGACGCACGAACGGGCGTATGGGTGGACCAAAGAATGGACGCACGGACATATGGACGGATGCATGTATGGACGCACGGATGGTCGCACGGACGGACAGAAGCAAGAACTAACGGATGGACGGAAACACGGATGGGCTGACAGACGCTTCGCCCCACTCATCATTCACTCCGTGGATATGCTGTGATTTATTTTTCAATGATAGAATCCAGACGCAGACATGTGATTCTGTGTGTTTCGTCTAGAGGCATTGTCAACTCTTCACCATGGGGGCATTGTGTGTACATTTGTAATCCAGTAGGGTTGAGAGCTGGGCTAGTTGGTTGGGTTTTCTTGTCGTCTGTGTCCCCGTCGAATTCGCACTACTACACCATATGTTAACATGGCACATGTGTAATGTTTTGATTGATATGTGGGGTTTAACGTCCCAAAACCACCATATGATTATGAGAGACGCCATAGTGGAGAGCTCCGGAAATTTCGACCACCTGGGGTTCTTTAACGTGCACCCGAATCTGAGCACACGGGCCTACAACATTTCCGCCTCCACCGGAAATGCGGCCACCGCAGCCAGGATTCAATCCCTCGACCTGCGGGTCATCAGCCACTCGTACCTTAGCCACTATACCACCGCGGCGGGGCATGTGTAATGTTTAAAAAACTGGATAGCCCGCACTTAAACCCAAATTGGCCCTTCACAAACATTAGGGTCTGTTTGAAAAGTAGCTCCGAGACCTGGCGTGGCTCTGCGCCAGAAAACTTTATTGTCAGGCCGAATACCGGGGCTTGATTCCTGCTGGGACTCTAGTATTTATTCTTTGCATTTCTCGGTCAACGCTGCTGATGTTATCTTTTTCTTAACGCTCACCCATGTCTGTCATCGCCCTGTGGCACATACCCGCCCGCAGGATGTGCCACACGTCTGGCGGATAGGGTTTGACGACGTACACTGCGAGATTGTGACATATTATTCATGTCATGACCAGCGAGTCCTTTTCACCAAACCATCTTACCCTCCCATACTAATTTTGGTTTACTCCAAGTTAAGGGGTGATCGCGAGAGCAGCCAGATGATGACTGCTAGATCTATAGAGAGATACGTATAGATAGACGCTCAAGGTGGCTGCAGTGCGCAAAGAAATGCTTCACATTTAATAGTAATCGCTATGTTTTCGCCAATTCTTTCGAGCTTGTGGACGCGTCACTGCATCTTCACTCTTGCTTATCCTCTACTTTAATATATCGAAGCTAAAGCAGAATCCAAGCGCCTACTTCAAGCAGGAGCCACTGGTTTCACGAAGCCGAAGAACTCGCAATCGTGGTCACACTGCACGAACGAAGAAGGGATGTTGCCATTTTTTCGCACTCAAGAAGAGCCACCCGGTCATTCCCATCTGGCTTAGTCTTCACTACGGCTGCTCACATCGCGTGTACAGTTACTAATCAGGCTAATGAAGTGAAAGTCCCCCGACACATATCTCATGGTTCCCGACTCATATGAGTAATATTTCGTCTCCCGCGACGTCATTTACACCGAAGGCGGGGTGGTCGAGTGGCCAAAGAGGCTTTTCGAAGCGGCGAGGCGGCGAGCGCGTGGACTTGTTCTGACTGCATGCCTCTTTCGGCTGGCCGCACGGCAAAAGAGGTGGGCATCTCGGGCTTTTGCGCACGTGTCGGTATGACGTGGCAATGCTTCTCCCAAACGTACACCCGCGCCACCACCGCGCCTCCACTGCGTGCCATTCTGATTGGCTGCGGCAAAGCGGCGAGCCTCGGCAGGCGGCAAAAAATTGGTCCGAGAGCGATGGCCCTTGCTGCCTGGTTTTTCTTCCACTTTCGCCGCCTAGAGATGAGGTTTTTGCCGCTTTCCGCGTTGCCTCCTGGCCGCTTTGGCCACCACGCTTTCGGTGTGAACGAGCGGTTAATGACCAGCTATTATCCTGTCTACGCGCTACATGCCCGGTCCATGTCCATTTCCTCTTCTTGATTTCAACTATGATATCCTTAACACCCATTTTTCCCTAATCCACTCTGCTCTCTTAAGTTTACACCTATCATTTTTCTTTCCATTGCTCACTGCGTCGTCCTCAATTTAATCTTAACCCTCTTTGCCGAGAACCCTCAACACATTTTAATAGACTATGTTGGTAGTGCTACGACATCTTACCCTTCTTTTTCAGCCGTTAATTGTACCTCTTTCGCCGATTCATTTCTTATGGCCAAAGCTCCTCCTCGTCTGGCCTGTGTCAGGCGTAACCAGCCAGACGGACGGACAGACAGACAGACAGACAGACGGACGGACGGACGGACGGACGGACGGACAGACGGACGGATGAACGCTTCGCCCTACTCATCATCATTCTCTCCGTGAGCTGTGATTTTTTGCCTGTACTACTCTTTCGTGGGTGAAGTTTTGGGGTGACTGGGATTTTGACAGTTCCATCAGTGACGGGCGCTTCAGGAGAAAGTGTCTTTTTCATTGACTTTGCAGAGGAGCTCGTTTCCTTTTCCCTTACATAAAGAGAGGCATATCGTAACATCGGAAATGTTGGCCTTTGGAACCTAGTGTTCATGCATATATAATAAACTCAAAATCCAGAATCGCAGAGCCATGCTGCTACATTTACTACCTTTCAAAAAACAAAACGCTCACTTGTATATTTTTATTTTTTATTTACAGATACTGCAGGCCCTACCCGGGCCCATGCAGGAGTGGGATACAAACAATACATTCAAGCAATAACTAGTAATACACTGGAGTACAGGGCATAACTGAGAGAATACATAACTATCTAGTACAGAAAAGTCAAATATATTTTCTCGCTGTTCAACAGAACTGCGCACAACTAAGAATATTTTCAACATTTGTAGCCGGATGAATTGCACTCAAATGACACTATTTTCAGCATACATCACTTATATGGTGAAATTAATCTTTTCTATCTGTTGAGTGAATGAAGCCGTCGAGACAGCATTCACTACTTCCGCAGGTAATGCGTTCCAATGAAAAATTGCGCGAGGAAAGAGAGCGAATTTGTGGGCATTAATGTGGCTGGGTGGCTGCCTAAACGTTTTGTTGTGATTTGTCCTAGCTGAAAGTTTAAAAGGCAGCTGAAGGTATTGTTCCCGTGATAATTTAAAGTCCCCATGGTCAAGTTGGTAGACGAATTTTAATCTGGATATTATCCTGCGCTGTTCTAGTATTTGCAGGCTTGCCCTATTACGTAGATTAGTTACACTATGTTGTCGGGAGTAAGCGGAATATATAAAGCGCAGAGCTAAATTTTGGACCCTTTCTATTTTCTTAATCAAATATTGTTGCCAAGGGCTCCAAATAATGTCGGCATACTCCCATTTTGGTCGCACGAGTGCTTTATACGCTTTTAGTTTTAACGTGGGAGGAGTGTTACGCAGTTTTCTTTTCAAAAAGGATAATTTCTTCAGTGCACCCGAACAGACATTTTCAACGTGCGTTTCCCAACGGAGGTTATTGGTAAGTGTAACTCCCAGATATTTAACCCGATCAGCTCTCGTGATTGCAGCATTTCCTATGAAATATGTGAAATGAAGGGGTAACGTTTTGTTGGTAAACGTGACGAAATTTGTTTTTGAACGATTTATTTTTAGTCCCCACCTTATACACCATTCGTTAATTGAGCGCAAGGCATCATTAAGTTTAATTTGGTCTTCTTGGTTATTTATGGATGTGTACACTACGCAGTCGTCCGCAAATAGTTTAATCTGGATCGGTGGCTCGACACAAAAATAAATATCATTAATATAAACCAAAAAAAGAAGAAGTCCGAGGACTGAGCCCTGCGGAACTCCCGAATGCACTGCCAACTCTTTCGAGAGACAGCCATTTATGGTAACACACTGTCTTCTGTTACTCAAGTAGCTCGCGATCCATGCTACAACCTTCTGCTCAATGCCTATAGCTAATAATTTTGTTATTAAATTCTGATGGGGTACGACGTCAAAGGCCTTAGAAAAATCCAAAAAGATGGCATCGGTTTGACCTTTCAAATTAAGAGTTCTAACTAAATCATCAGTTATTTCAGCCAGTTGGGTGACGGTCGACAAACCAGACCTAAATCCATGCTGCTGGGCATACAGTAGTTTGTTATTTTCTAAGTATAAAGCGCACTCACGTACTGGTTTTTGTAAGGGCACTGAAAATGATGCAAACACGGTCATAATGTTACAAGCCCGTCTCATCGAAGCGGCCTGCTTCAACGTGTGTACTGAACATAAGTCGTCATTATTTATTTGCACTTGACCTTCTCGCCTCAGAGTGCACTCCCATGTGCCGCGCAATCAAGGCGTCTTTGGAATCCTGAAACACACGAAAATAATTCAAAGTGTCTCTGTGCCCCCGGACGCAAAAACGAAATATTTGTACACGCGAATGCTGTCGTAGTCCCCAAAATATGAGGAAAAGCGCGCGAAGCATGCCTACTTACACATCGAAAGCTATGTCCGGTGCCCGCTTCACACAATTCGCGCAGCCAAATGCTACGCAAGAGCCCGTCATCATCGTCTCAAAAACTGATCACAGGCGTGTTAAGAACCATCTTGTTCAATTACAGGCACCATACGCAACATCACTAGCCCAAAAACAACGCGATAGCAACGTACGCTACAATGCACCTATCCGCTTTCTGCCCTGAGCAATATGGCGCCACGTCGGCTTCAGCCACGGAGGCCTTCCACCTCTCCAGAAAATTTAGTATAGCCTGCTTGTCTGGAGGGCACCCACGGCCCGCTGGATGAAAAATAGCACGGCTTTTTCATCCAGAAGCTGTGGGGAACCACTGCCTGCCGCATCTCGCCACGACTAAACATCATCATCATCAGCAGCAGCAGCAGCAGCAGCAGCAGCAGCAGCAGCAGCAGCGGCAGCAGCAGCGGCAGCGGCAGCAGCAGCGGCAGCGGCAGCAGCAGCCTGCCTACGTCCACAGCAGGACAAAGGCCACTCCCGTGTTCCGCCAGTTAACCCAGTCCTGTGCTTGCTGCTGCCAATTTATACCCACAAACTTCTTAATCTCATCTACCCACCTCCTTCTGTCTCCCCCTGACCCGCTTGCCCTCTTTAGGAATCCAGTTAGTTACCCTTAATGACCAGTGGTTATCCTGTCTACGTGCTACATGCCCGACCCATATCCTTTTCCTCTTCTTGATTTCAACTATGATATCTTTAACGCCGGTTTGTTCCCTAATCCACTCTGCTCTCTTCTTGTCTCTTAAGGTTACCCCTACCATTTTCCTTTCCATTGCTTGCTGCGTCGTCCTCAATTGAAGCTGAACCCTTTTTGTAAGTCTCCAGGTTTCTCCTCCTTAGCTAAGTACCGGCAAGATGCAGCTGTTATACACCTTCTTCATGAGGGATAGTGGCAATCTACCTGTCATGATTTGAGAGTGCTTTCCAAATGTGCTCCACCCCATTCTTATTCTTCCAGTTACTTCAGTCTCGTGGTTCGGCTTCGTGGTTATCACCTGTCCTAAGTAGACATAGTCTTTTACAACTACAAGTGCACTATTACCTATCTCGAACCACTGTTCTCTTCCGAGGTTGTTGTACATCACTTTCGTTTTCTGCAGATTATTTTAAGACCTATACTTTTCTGCTCTCCTTGTCCAACTCCGTAATCATCAGTTGCAATGCGTCTCCTGAGTTACTCAGCAATGCATATCATCGGCGAAGCGCAGGCTACTAAGGTACTCAGCATTACCTCTTATGCATATCTGTTCCCTATCTAGGCCTCTAAAAACCTCCTGTAAGCACGCGTTAAATGGCGTGCTTACAGGACTAAACATCATCTTTCACTAAAGGGAACCATGTGTAGATGCGAAGCAGCGGGCGCTAACGCTTACACTGGCGGCGGCGTTGACGCTGGCGCTCACCTCGGCTCCGATTGGTCACAGAGACCCGCATTCCGCTGTTAGCTCACGCGCGCACGCTACGGATTTTTGTTCAACAACGCACAAAAGAAATCTCCCAATGGCACTGCCTTATCGTAGAGGTCAAGGGTCAAGATCCGGTGCAAACACACACACACACACACACACACACACACACACACACACACACACACACACACACATACATACATACATACATACATACATACATACATACATACATACATACATACATACATACATACATACATACATACATACATACATATATATATATATATATATATATATATATATATATATATATATATATATATATATATATATATATATATATATATATATATATATATATATATTGCCACACCCGACACAAAGAACGAAGACGATGTGCGCGCCAACAGCCTCGGGAAAGGGGAGACTGAAGAAGACGACGTGCTTCTGTTTTGCTCTCCTGCTCTTGGCTCCTGCATAAAAACACACGCCGTTGGTTCTCAGACCCAACGTCTCGGTGCACTGCTTACGTTGAACCGTGACACTGGTAGAGGCGCTGGGTTGCAAGCCTACCGATGCTCAACACCCCATCTGGGAGCCATTCATCAAGTCCCGACACGCAGCCATCTGTTACGACACCAGTGCACCACTTCAGTCGGCGGTTGCTAGGCCTATCTCCTGAGCTCACCTCCTTCGACGAACATTCTACCAGGCATTACGTACCTCTACCAATAGCCTCCACCACCCAGCCACAGTTGGTCCAAGGGATACAAGGCAGCCCCGTTTCCAATCCAGCTCATGTAACACTTCTTCAGCCGCTTGTACCTGATCACTTCAGTGGTGCCCCTCATGAAAATGTTGAAGATTGGCTTGAGCATTACGAACGCGTTGCCGAGTCAACCAGTGGAATGTTCAACAGAAGCTCGCCCGCACGTGCTTCACTCTCGATGACAGCGCTCACACGTGGCCTGAGAATCGCGAAGGCCGTATATCCACATGGGATGAGTTTCGTCAGCAGATGATTGACACCTTTGCTAACGTCGACTGTCGAGAGCGGGCTCAGCAGTTGCTCGAGTTAAGGCTTCGAAAACCTAACGAAACTGTGGCAATGTTTGCTGAAGACGTGACGCGCCTATGTCGTCGGGCTGATCCCAATATGTCCGAGGAAAAGAAGTTGCACTATCTTATGCTCGGCGTGAAAGAACAACTGTTCGCTGGACTTGTGCGCAATGCCCCAACTACCGTGGCCGATTTTATAAGAGAAGCCACTGCCATTGAGCGTGCTCTGCACCAAAGATCGAGGCAATATGATCGCTCGTCCACTACCACCCCAATCAACGCCGCTTCAGTGACTCTGGACAATCAGGGCTCCCTACGTGCCCTGATCAGAGATTTTGTCCGAGAAGAAATTCGAAAGCTTTGGACTCCTCCAGTGGATACACCAGTGACCGCCGTTGCCGAAGTCGTTCGTGACGAACTTAGGCATGCTTTTTCAGCAGCTGATCTCGGTCGCGATCAGCGTCAACTGAGTTACGCCGACGCTGTCCGCCGTCCACCACCCGTCCCGCCTATTACATCATACTACCAGCCACCTACAGCCGCACCTTCGTCGCAACCATTGCAGGAGGCTTTCAGACGTCGGCCCATGTCTCCGATGTCTCCATGCCACCAGCCACCACTTGCCGCGCCTTACTCACCACCACGAGAGGACATAGGACGCCCACAATTTTGCAGAATGGACGCTTGGCGCACCGTCGATCGGCGCCCTCTCTGCTTCAACTGTGGCGGGGCCGGCCATATAGCTCGCTATTGTTGGTACCGCGCCACATCGCTTCGCCCGTCTCGGCCAGGGTACGACGGTCGCCGTGCCAAGGCCGACTACATTGTTCGCCATGACGACCCTGGTTTTCGAGGACCTTCAACAACGTGGTCTCCCTATCACGAGTCACTTCCTAATCGCCAGCCCAATTCCGCCCACAGGTCAAGCTCTCCATCCCCTGCTCAGACATCGTCACCGAATCGACGTACTTTTGCTGACCTTCGGGGAACAAGGTCGCCCAGCCCTTACCGGAAAAACTAAAGGCGGCGACCTCTCGGGGTAAGGTCGCAGCCCGACCGCAAGACGATAAAAAGTCCCCAGTACTGCCGCTACAGAACGACTCGACGCCGACGAATATTAACAACGACGAAATGGTGAGCGCCGACCTCAATGTAATTATTGACGGAGAGCAAGTGATGGCCTTAGTCGATAAGGGTGCTGATTTTTCCATAATAAGTCACAAGCTGGCTGATCATCTTAGAAAAGTAAAAACACCATGGACAGGACCACATAAGAACAGCGGGTGGTCAATGGCTGCTCCCTACTGAAAGATGCACAGCAAGAATCAGCATAGGAGATTCTTCTTTCGTCGCGACTTTCATTGCTCTCCCAGAGTGCAGCAAAGATTTAATTATAGAAATGGACTTTCTCAGGGAGCATGGCGCAATAAACAACATCCCGGACCACGTGGTTTCATTTTACGGGAGGGCTCGTCTGACTGATCCTACATCACCGGAGCACAAATCATTTCGTCTCAAAGACCACAATACATCCGTGCCGCCTCGATCATGTATTCTCGTTTCAGTAGCATGTGACGTACCGTTCGACGGTGAAGTAGTCGCCGACCAACTAACCTCGCTGCTTTTCACTCACGGGATTTCCGTAGCACGAGGAATAGTCAATGTTACCGACGGCCGAACGAAATTGCTGTTGACCAATTTCACCTCCAAGCGACGGCACCTTCCAAAAGGCACAATATTGGCACATTTCGACGAGATTGCAGATGTTTGTGACTGCTTTTCAGCACTTGAAGAAACACCTGCACAAGGCCCACATGACCTAGCACGTAACCTTGACGTCAGCCCTACTTTAACTGAGCAACAGCGGGAACGCCTGCTTGTGCTGCTAGCCGAGTTCCACGACTGTTTTGCGTCGACCTCGAAAGTTGGCCGGACGTCCTTGACCAAGCACCGAATCATCACAGAGGACACAGCTAGACCAATCCATCAAAATCCGTACCGTGTGGCTTCAAAAGAACGAGAAGCGATGGAACAGCAGGTAACAAAAATGCTTGAAAACAACGTCATTCAACCGCCGAAAAGCCCCTGGGCATCACCTGTTGTTCTAGTGAAGAAGGGCGGCAGCCTGCGTCTCTGTGTGGACTATCGAAAGCTAAGTCAGGTTACAAAAAAAGGCGTGTACTCGCTTTCCCGCATAGATGATTCGATCGACAGGCTTCGAAACGCACGTTACTTCTCTTCCATGGACTTAAATAGCGGATATTGGCAAGTCGAAGTAGACCCCAGGGATCGTGAAAAAACCGCTTTCGTGACGCCAGACACACTGTACGAAATTAAGGTTTTACCATTTGGCTTGTGCTCCACGCCTGCTACTTTCCAGCGTCTCATGGATACCGTTCTCTCTGGGCTTAAATGGAGAACCTGCCTAGTATACCTTGACGACGTCATTGTGTTTTCTACAACGTTTGACGAACACCTTGAACGATTGCAAATGGTCTTGCAGGCCATACGGGCCGCAGGCCTGACGCTCAAGCCGGAGAAATGTCACTTCTGCTTTGAGGAACTGCAGTTTCTTGGCCATGTCGCCAGTTATGCAGGAGTTCGCCCAGACCCCGAGAAAGTTGCCGCTGTGGCACAGTTTCCAACACCATCAGATAAAAAGGCAGTGAGGCGTTTTCTGGGTTTCTGTGCATATTATCGGCGGTTTATTCCAGATATTGCGCGCATTGCGTCACCTTTAACTCGTCTGACGAGGGATGACGTTGCATTTGTTTGGGGCGGCAAACAGGAAGCTGCTTTCAATGACTTGCGGCAACGTCTGCAGACGACCCCCGTGCTTGCCCATTTTGATGAGACAGCCCCTACAGTGCTCCATACTGACGCCAGCAATGTTGGCCTCGGAGCTGTGCTTGTGCAGCGCCAGGACGACGAGGAAAGAGTGATCGCTTACGCAAGCAGAACTCTGTCATGCACAGAAGCAAATTACTCGACCACTGAAAGGGAATGCCTCGCCGTGGTGTGGGCAGTTATGAAATTTCGCCCATACTTTCACGACCGCCCATTCAAGGTTATTAGTGACCACCATTCGTTGCGTTCGTTGACAAGTCTGAAAGATCCTTCCGGGCGATTGGCACGCTGGAGCGTTAGACTACAGGAGTTTGATATAACGATGGTGTATAGGTCGGGAAAACGACACACGGACGCCGACTGCCTATCTCGATCACCTATAGAGTCGGCTGCTTCTTTTGATGAAGAGACAGCGTTCCTCGGAATCCTCGACATGTCAACCATCGCAGATCACCAGCATGACGATCCTGAGCTACTTGGCTTGATTAATTATTTAGAAGGACGAAGACAGAATGCGCCCAAAGCCTTCACAAGAGGACTATCGTCGTTCTGTCTGCGAAACAATGTCCTTTACAAAATGAACTTCTCGTCAGACGGGTCCACCTACCTGCTTGTCGTCCCTACTACTCTTCGTTCTGAGGTGTTGCAAGCGTGCCACAACGAGGTAACATCTGGACATTTAGGCTACACGCGCAGACTGAGCAGAGTTCGAGGGAGATATTACTGGCTTAGACTCACCGCTGCCGTGAAGCATCATGTTCGGACCGGCCTCGATTGCCAGTGGCGCAAGTCACCTCCGACGAAACGAGCCGATTTGCCACAACCTGTCCAGATCCTGACAACGTCATTTGACCAGATCGGAATGGACCTTTTGGGCCCACTTCCCACCTTAAGTGTTGGTAACCGCTGGGTTATAGTGGCGACCGACTACCTTACCCGCTACGCCGAGACAAAAGCCATCCAGAGAGGCACAGCAGAGGAGGTGGCCCGGTTCTTCATAGAGAACATTGTGCTGAGACACAGTGCGCCGTCGATCGTTATAACAGATCGTGGAACCGCATTCACGGCCGCACTTTTAGATCATGTGTTGATGCTCAGCGGTACTATTCATCGCAAGTCGACAGCTTACCATCCACAAACTAACGGGTTGACCGAGCGACTTAACAAAACTCTGCAAGACATGCTTTCAATGTATGTGGACATCGAACACAAAAACTGGGACGAGATTTTCCCTTACATAACGTTTGCATAAAATACTGCGAAACAACAAACCACACGGATGACCCCATTCAGCCTTGTTCACGGACGAGAAGTAAGAACGATGTTGGACGCGATGCTGCCACACGAATGCGATGACAATGAAGCGAGTGCTGACGCGTTTACTCAACGCGCAGAGGAAGCCAGGCAGCTCGCACGTCTGTGAATATACCAACAGCACGAGTGCGACGCAGGCCGCTATAACCTACGTCATACACCTGTAATCTACGAAACCGGGGACAGGGTACGGGTGTGGACGCCTGTACGAAGACGGGGACTACCCAAAAAGTTGCTCAGAAGGTACTTCGGACCTTATCGAGTGCTGCGACGACTAAGTGACGTTACCTATGAAGTCGTCCCGGATAGCCCAAACTGTACAAGGCGTCGCCAGCACCGACCTGAGCTTGTGCACGTAGTGCGCATTAAGCCATACGTCAGCGAGTGACTCTACGAGGCACCGTCGCTTCTACAAAGTGACTTTATGCGCAAATCACCTGCTCAGCTATAGCATCGGGGCGATACTATAGCCTTGGGACGTTTATTCGTCACATGTGCACGAGTCCGAACGATATGTCTTGTGCTGACACAGCTAGGGGAAGCGTAGTACCCGCCGTGGCACGTGGTCGACGCAGCACGATCAGCTGTGAAAAAAAAAGAAGGGGGGGGGGGGCAGCGCACCACCTGCTGTGACTCTATTCAGTTTTCCCCGTCGTCCCTAATACTGAGACACGATCTCTTAATTGCACAGCAGCACACACAGCAAGAGAACGCGCCCCAATGTCTGCAAGGCGCGGTTCATTCCGTAATTAAAACGGCCAGCGTTGCTCATGCACTTGCAAAATGCACCGCGGACGACACCAAATTCTCACGGAGAAGCCACAACTACAAGAGCAAGTTTCTGTGCCAAATTTGGTGGCAGTCTGGCAACACTGGCCCTTCAAGCCTGGCAACAATTCATGCAACGCCAAACAGAACCTTGCCGGCACGCCGCAGTTTGACTGTGTTGAAAGCAACGCTTTCCGCTGTTCGCGACTGTCAACGAAGTCGTCATGCGTCACGTCGGGGGCGCTGCGAGCGCGCGGAGCGAGCGGTCACGCTTCACATCGGCTCCGTAGGAAATGCTAATTTTCGGCGGACCATCGACCCCTACATGACTAATTTTGGTACGTGAGTGATCAACTCGGTGAGTGAACCACGTCAATACCAAATTTGGGTCATTTCACCCAATTTTGGGAGTTTTAGAGCGATTTCATGTGCGAAGCGGACGAGGCTCCGCTATGCCTAACGACGGCTACCTTCGCTCCGACCATGTGCTCGGTCGGCGCGGCACTCGGGGCGGCCTTGAAGGCCTCCCCAGAGCTCGCCGGGCTTCGGAACGACGAGAACGACCAACACTACGAATAATTCCAAGCCGTGGACACCTCGGCCGCAGATACAAGTGCGGATTCTGCTCGCAAGAGGCGGCATGGTCAGCTAGGCCTAACCGCCGCGAAGAAGAAAGCCGCCGAACAACCGACCGGATCACGACTCGACGCCAGCGGGGACTGCTCGACGATGATCGGCGACGGTTTCCCGACCACCACCGGCATTGGAAAGTGTGTTACCGCGGTGAACAGTGACTGTGACCCGCCGAACTCGTGTGCGGGTTGGACTGTAGTGGCCTCTCGACGCGAGAAGAAACGGTAAAAAACGGGAAGCCCGTCGCAGCGGGATACCCTAACCGCAAGTGAGCCGAGCAAGTCTCTCTCGGCTTCGAACGCTAAGTTGAAGGAGGAGCGTAGGTGCGAACAGAAAGCGCAGTACGTTACCAAAGTGAACGCTAATATGGCAAAGTCAGCCCGCATGCCTACTTTCGCCAAGAAAGACAAGCACCGCGTGGTTGTTAGGCCTCGCGGGAGACTCGTAGTGAGTGCCACCAAAATGACCACGCTGCGCACAGCCATAGCGGCTAACATTAAGATCGAAGAAGCGGAGGACGATTCGTTTGCGCCGAACGCCGCCCAGAACATTATAGTGCTGAGCACTCCTAGCGAAGCGAGATCATTTTGCTACGGATCGATCTGTAATACCAAGGTGGAGGAACGCAAGTATGAAACGTTTGCGTATAAGAGCACCCCAGACAACACGTCACGGGGTGTAATAAGTGGAGTGGGCAGAGAGGAACCCGAGGAACAGATCACTCGGTTCCTAGTGAACAAGCATAACCCCACCGTTATGGCCACACACCGGCTCGGAAATTCTGAGTCGGTGGTAATTTGGTAATTCTATTTGAAGGAAACAAAGTACCACGCTACGTAAAGTATGGTGGCTTTGTCACGAAGTGTACGCTATATAGGCAGCACCGTGAGGTCTGCACTACATACGGCCAGATAGGGCACAGGAAAGATGTGTGTCCAACTCCAAACGCTAGGGTGTGATTCGCTTGCGGTAGAAACAACCCAGGATAAGACCATGCAGAATACTGCAAACCAAGATGCAACTTCTGCGGCGGCTCCCACGTCACGGGCGCGGGCAAATGCAAGAACAAATTTAAAACGCCGCTACAAATCAAGCAGCGGCGGAGGATAAAACAGAACATCGAAACTATAACCGAGATGGTGCCCGTGAAAGCGCCCGGGGAGGCTGCGCTTTCTAGAAGATTCGACTTCCCTGAGCCGGGAGCCAGCGGCACACCTCACAAACAGAACGGCGTGGTGAGCCGCGATAGGAGCAGAGCGGAACTGGAGGACGTGAAGTGGGCTGACGTCACCTCCGGAAGACCGAAAGAAGCGCGTCCGCCAAGACCGGCGCCGCAGGTGCAAGCGCACCTGAGCCTGACAAACAAGTCTGACGTCAATCGCGCGGCGATGACGCAAAAGAGCGGGGCCCCGAACAGAGCAGCAGCTGCAACGCTGAAGGAGCCTGGCAAGATGCCAAGCGGCGGCGGCTGCAGCGAACAATGCAAGAAAGAGACGCGGGAGTTGAAAGCTACCGTTAAGAAAATGGAGAAGGCAATGGAGGAACTCCAGACGGCGATGGCGGCGACGCAGCTCACCATCAAACAACAACGAGGCGTTATCGACCAACAACGAGACGCCATTAGAAGGCTTCAAGAGGGGTGATTAAGGAACAAAGCCAACAACAAGATGGCGACAGACGCCGATGAGGATGACAACGGAACCCCAACGAACATCGCGGGCAACGCCTTTGTCAACACTACAACCCCTAAGACCTACCAATTCACCGTCAAAGCGAAGACTCCCACAAGGGCATCCATGGTTGCGTTGGCAAGAGGGTTGGAAGCACAACCCGAAGAGGAACTAGAAAGCGAAAGCAACGAGGAAGAAGATGATAGCGCCTCGGTCATCTCGGTGGCAGCTACAAACAATGGAGACAGGGCCAAACCTCTCGGCTACGGGAGCTTCAGTAAGAAGATCGGTCGGAACGCGAGAGCTATAAAGAAATGGGGCAAGAGTTTTGAGGACCTCGAGCAGAGAATCCTCACGAAATGCACCCAAGTCATCCAACAACAACTTGCGCAAACGATTAAGCTCCAAATCGAGCAAGCGCTAGAGAGGGCCCTGAGCCCCGAGAAGCTGCAGCCGCTAATTGGCGAAGCGGTGCATCAATATTGCCAAACACAAAAGGCTCTCCCTCATAATGGACAGCAACAATAAGATCAAGATCAGGCACTGGAACGCCAACGGGTTCCGGTGCCGAAAAGCAATCCTACAACAGTACTTGAGATCGCTGGCACCGACGGCTCGCCCGGACGTGATAGCGGTCCAAGAAACCCACACCGAAGACACGCCGACGCTTCCAGGGTATCGGACACACGCCTGCCCCCCGTCCGCTCGCAAATGCGGGAAGGGTGTGGCACAGGGCGTGTGCACGTTCATCCGGAAAGGCATCGCCCACGCGAAACACCAACAGTTCCTGGGCAGCAGGGACACCGCCATCGAGCTGTGCGTCACCGAGCTAGCGATTAGCGGCAAAGAACGAGGAGCCCGGGGTGGAAGAAAGAAGAAGACAACAACCACTGTCTTCATCGCTAACATCTATAGCAATCCAAGACATGGAAAGCAGAAATTCAAAACTCTCTTCCATAAGATCAAGAGCGCCACATCACAAGCACAGAAAGACCTGGCCAAGAGAGCAGACGCTGCCGCGGTAATATGCGGCGATTTCAACGCCCAACATCGAGAGCTCGACTACACGACCACCACGTCCAAGGGAAGGAACCTTCTCGAAGACGCCGGCGAAGCCGAGTTCACGTTACTGATCAATCCAGCCCATCCATCAAGGATCGGAACATCGGCTGCCCGGGATACTAATCCCGACCTCACCTTTGCGATGCTGCCCGAAGGTGGTACCGCGAAGTGGAGGAATACGGGAATCAACCTGGGCAGCGATCACTTCATAATCGAAATTGAATTACCGCTGGCTCATTTCAACGGAAACCCGAACCGCGTCAAAACATCAAAGCACAAACTCGTCGACTGGAGCAAGTTCCGTAACACATAACTCGGCGAAGTCGACAATATCGACGAGTGGTCAGCGAAGCTGCTGGCGGCAACAGAAGGGGCCATCGAAGAGATTGATGCACCCGAAGAAATCGAAACCATGGACCCGAGACTAGCCCACCTCCTCGAAGCCAGGCGCTCGCTCCAAAAGCGTTGGCGGCAGCAACGTCACAACAGAAAGCTACGAAAGAAGATCGCAGAACTCGGTCGAGAGATTGAGCGACACAGCAGGCAGCTCTGTTATCAGCAGTGGTTTGCACTCTGCTGCCAGGCTGATGGGCAGCTTCACCGCGGCGGCACTTGGAAACTCCTCAGGCAACTGATGGATGAAACCAACAGCTGCGAGTACCAACGTACACGCATGGCCCAAATCCTACACACCACCGCTCGTCAACTGGGCGAAGAGGAGATGTTCAAGCGACTCAACGAGCGCTACCTCCCTATCACCAGTCGCGAAGACCACCCAGACTACGCCGGCCAGCCGAACCCCCACCTCGACCGAGATCTAGAGGAATGAGAAGTGAGGCAGGCGGCGCGGAACCTGAACTGTCGTTCGGCCGCCGGACCCGACAGAGTTACTAACAAAGCTCTACGCAACCTGAGCGACTCAGCCATCACATCACTGACAAGTTACTACAACGAATGCTGGCGTAACGGCAAGCTGCCCAAGGCCTGGAAGACAGCAAAGACGATCCTGCTGCCAAAACCAAACAAGCCACCGGGTATAAAGGGCCTGCGTCCCATCCCGCTCACGTCCTGCGTGGGCAAGGTCCTGGAGCACGTTCTTAACACCCGGTGGAACCGTTACCTGGAAGGGCACAATGTCTACCCGGACTCAATGCTTGGCTTCCGGGCCAAGTTGGGAACGCAAGACGCCATGCTACTGATCCATCGAGAAGTCCTTGACCCACTGGGCGGGACTCCAAAGAATGACAACCGAGCGATCTTGGGCCTGGACCTGCAGAGCGCCTTCGACAACGTTAGACACTCGTCGGTCCTGGCTCAGGTGTCCCGCCTGGGGCTGGGCGCAAGATCGTACAACTACATCAGAGCCTTCCTCTCTCACCGCACGGCCAGGCTGGAGGTGGGAGGAACGAAGCTCGAAGAACGAGAGCTGGGAAATGTCGCGACCCCACAGGGCTCGGTCATCTCCCCGTTCCTGCTTAACATTGTCATGATTGAGGTGACCAGGCGTCTGGAGGCGCTGGGCCCGGGGATCCGACACTGCCTCTACGCCGACGACGTAGCTATCTGGGCCACGGGTGGAAGCGATGGAGACATCGAGGCGGGTCTGCAGGCGGCAGTGGACGCCGTGGAGTCCGCACTCTCGGGCATGGGCTTGCGGTGTTCGCCACAAAAATCACAGCTACTCATCCTGCCACCACCTGGCAGGCACAGAAAGAAGGCAAGTCGAGAGGCGGCCGAGAACATCATCGTGCGCACCAGTGACGGTATGCAGATCCCGCACGTCCCGGGGCTTCGAGTCCTGGGGATGTTCGTGGACGGCACCCAAACCTACGCCACGGCGGTCAAGAACATCACAACCAAGATGGGCATCGCAGCGCGCCTGGTCAAGCGAATGTCGTCCCGCTACTAGGGCATGAAAGAGAGGGGGCTCCTGCGACTGCTGCAGGCTTTCGTTATAAGCCACGCGGCATATGCGGGGGGCCTTTCACCACTAGACCGGCGCGGAACGAGCCAAGATCGACGCTGCCATCCGGAAGGCTTACGCGGGGGTTCTTGGGCTTCTACCAGGCACAAAGACAACGGCCTTGCTGTCTCTGGGAACACACAACACGCTCTCGGAGATCAGCGAGGCCCAGAGAGCTTCGCAGTTGAGCCGCCTGAGCAACACAGCCGCGGGCAGAGGATTACTCGATCGGGTGGGATTATTACCTCCTGGAGAACGCCCGGGAGCAGGACCGGACGGGGAGCTAGAAACACAAGTCCCCCTGAGCGATGAGGCAGCGAGGAAGATCACTGTCTACCCGCTGCCAAAGAACATGGACCCAGAAAGGGATGCGGGCAGGCGAGCGGCGAGAGCAGCGGCGCTGGCCCGTCAACATCAGAAAGACGAGGGCGCAGTCTACGTGGACGCTGCAAGATATCCGGGAAGACGCAACGCCTTCGCAGCAGTGGTGGTCAGCGCTACTACCGGTAAACTACTAACAGCAAGCACCGTGCGCGCCCGAACAGCCGGCCAGGCAGAGGAGGCGACGATAGCCCTGGCCACAGGTAGGCCGGGCACGCGCACGGTGCTAAGCGACTCAAAGCAGGCAATCAAGAATTTTGCCCGAGGCATGGTCTGGCGGGGCACGGAGCGGCTAGTGACGTCCATCGCGGCTTCGCGGGCTGCTCGCGGCGCCGCTACAGGGCCAACCATCGCCCTCAAATGGTTCCCAGCCCACATGGGACAACTGGCTCCCGACATTGAGAACCGCAACGAGGAGGCGGACGCTGTGGCCCGTGATCTCATCACGTGCCGGACCACGGCAGCCCATCTCCCTGAAACCAGCGGTGAAGAACGAGAAGACCTCGATCCCCTCACCAACTACGGAGAAATCCTGGCGGCCTACAGAGAGGCCAGGAGAGCCTTTCCACCCCCGCATCGTGAACTGTCACGTGCGGAAGCAGTGAAGCTCCGACAACTGCAAACGGAATGCGTGCTAACGCCAGCATTGTCCCGGCACGTATGCCCCGACATGTTTGTGGACGCAAAGTGTAGCGTGTGCGAACGTGAACTAGCCACCCTCCACCACATCATGTGGGGCGGGTGTAACAGTGGTGTGAACAATGGGAATAGGCAGTGCCAGGACGCCACGTATCCCGAAGAGGTGGGAGCATGGATACGCTCCCAAGACTCAACCACACAACGAAGGACCATCCAGCGGCTTGAGAAGGCCCTGGCAAAGCAGACGAGAAAGGGAACCGACGCCCCGGACAACGGAAGCGGAGGAGCCTGAGTATCCAACGCCTAGCCGGAGCACATCGTCCTCAAGATCTAGGGCCTGGGACTATAGGACTGTAGCGTCATCATCATCGCCATTCATCATCATCGTCATTTTTCTAGCCACCGCGCTGCGCCTCTCGTGCAGCTTATGCGACAGCTCGAGGCGCGAGCTGTGGAGATCGAGCTCACGTGCCTGGCGGTTCGGACGTGGCAGCCGCCGCCGCTCCGCTTCAGCAAATCAACCTGGATAATAAAGTGACGAGAGAACGACACGACCACGTTGGCCGCCGTCTCGTCTTCTTCTCTCGCTACAGGACTATTAGCCATAGTCTTCAGATAGGGAATACCCGCGCCCTGCGTGGCCGGTGACTTCCCGCACGCCGGATGCGTGAATAAATGTTGTTTCTCTTTCTCTCTCTCTCTCCGCTGTTCGCGTTTCTTTCAATCGCAGTAGTACGTGCCTGATGAAGCTGCTTCCGTAGTCTGCAATACACGTGCTTCAGACATTCCGGACTGTCGAGAAAGGTCTCCTCGACGTTTCACACGAAATCAGTATAAAATTCGAGCACCGGAACAGCGCGAAACATGCTTATAGCCGGACTCGAGTTGTGAAGTTTCGCGTTTGATTTGCAGAGCGTCTGCTCACCTGGCAGTTGAGAGCGTTGCTTTGCCGCACTTGCAATAGACGGCGCCACGCGCTTTTCAATATGGCAGCAAGCACTGAGCTCGCTGTATGCTGGTGTACACTCGGCGACAGCTTTTCTTGGCACAGAAGGGAAAGCTACGGAGGCGGAGCTTCTCCACATGCTATGCAGTACGCGAAGTAGTCCGTTCTGGCGCACGTCTCGTAACGCTGTGGAAAGGGACTGGGGCGCACCATCAGCGTTTCATGTAGACGCAGACGCTGCTTAGCGTTTGAGGTGCACGTAAAAAGGCGGGACTTATTCACGCGTTTAAGCACATGAAGTCACAACAGATAAATTAAAAGAAATACGAATATCTTACAGGCGTGAGCTACATCCTGTCTCAAATAGCTCCACGTAGAAAATAAACGAGCAACATTTATATTTCACGTTGAAAATACGGGCGCTACTTTGCAACTACCTTAACTGGCGGTGTGATGCGCGTAATTTGGCTCCGTAGCTTTCCCTTCAGTGCCACGAAAAGTGGTTGCCAAGTATATCCGGATAACCCGTGAGTGTGGATTGGATTGCTCCCTGCATCGTCTGCTAGCCACAAGCTAGCATGTGCGCGCACGTCATGCTCGTCCTCTAAAAGCGGTTGGTTCCGCTTTGTTAAGGCAAGTTTAACTGCTTGTCCGTTTGCTTAAAACGATCTACAGACATATTACGCCTTGCTGGCTGCATACGCACTTCAATAGGATCATTTCGGGCACTTGCTGAGAGTGCCGTGCATCTGCGTTGTACTCTCCGTTCGCCAGGATCATGCGGGCGCATGTACCGCTTTTTAGTTGAAACACATCGTGAAGTGTACTTGGTGTTATCCCAAACATGAGGAAATATTGTGTAAATGCAGCGTTTAAGCGTCTCAGTGTAAACGAATTTGGGCGATATTGCTTATCTGTTATGTGACGTGATAACCTTTTACTATGCGGTCCTTCTCACTACAGCGAAACAGGTGTGTCTAGCAAAATTCTGACACTTCGGTACTTCAATTGTCCCTTAAAAAACAGAAAATAAAATGAAGGTGATTAAATTTGGGGGGAAATCCATACAGACACACCTGTGTGCTTAGATTTGGGTTCGCTTTGAAGCATTCCGATGGGCAAAATCAATCCGGACGGATCATTCCACGCAAACGTTAATTTTTTTTCTTTTTTACATTATTTTAAGCGTTTATGAGGCACTGTTATAGCCTGATGGAAGGAGTGAACATTATTCACCAGAAAAAAAAATGCTTTTGCCCATTGAATAACCGAAATTTTTGCATCAATGCCATGCAGGTAATCAATCGAAGAAAGCTAACTGATGAACTGTTACATTTTTATATTGTTATTGGAGCCAGAACAAGCGCGCCAAAGCGCAGTCAGTGACATAGCTTTCCTGAATAAACTTATCAACTGTCCTGCGTTGATTGCATGAATAACTGAATAAGAAAAAATGCGGATGCGCATTCGCGGTTATCTAAACTGATTGCCCAAGATTATGGGATTTCTTTTCCTGCTTTCTTTCTTTTTTAGTTTCAAAGACCAGCATGCATGAAGCAAAGAATGAACAAGGTCTATTCAAATAGGTCGCGAAAGCTCAGGCGAAAGCGGTTCAGAAGCTATTGCCAGCGACATCAGCATGGGGAGTTATGGGAGCTGCGATTGAAGCGCGACTATGTGTGGAGGGAACAAACACCAATAGTGAAGAAAAAAAACAAGTTTGATAAAAAGTCGCAACAATGAATAGGATTTACAAATGAGATTTCTTTTCCCGAACAATATTAAGTAGGTGTAATGAACAAAGAATAAATGACGGTTTTTCTTATTACGAAAAAAATTTTTCTAGCACCCTCTGCCCACGCTATTATTACTCCGTGCCGCACTTGTACTACATTAATATACAAGGCAAGGCCCGCTCGTAAAATTCGTCTGCAAAGACCCACCCCCTCACGTGTTTTAGTGTTCTGCGCTGGCTTGCGTTCGCTGCTGCGGGCGAAATCGTTAGGTGCGTTTTATCTTTGGTGCACATCCATCTTCAGTGCAGTGACCAACGAGCAGCGGAACGATGCGAATCACATTTAACGCCGAGTGCTTTCGTCAGTGGCTGCGTGAACAATGCGCTGTGCAAGGATGCAGTAGCAACAAACGTATGCCTGGTGACCCATGTCTTTTAGATAAAAAAACAAGGACAATGGCTCGGAATGTACTGCTAGCTGGACTTTTATCCAAGAGTATTCCTACATCCCGGTTTCTTTTTGAGCATGCAGTGCCTACTACTCGCATTATCGGTGAGCAGATTGCCAAGTTACCTATCACGGAACAATTCGCATGTCTTCATTCGCATACGTAGCTGCAATTTACTGGAGCATAATGCAAAAAAAATAGGAAAAAAACATAACGCAGGGAGTGTGCGCTGATTTTTTGTTCTTATTACCATTTTGTGCTGAGTAATATATTTTAGTTATTGTGATCATTGAAAAAACTAAAATGTCATCAATTTGGCGTGACTAGGCGTCATTTCTTCCTGTTAAAACAGAAGATCACAAGCATTGTGCATGCTAAAGAACCTGCGTATGTGTGAAACAAGTAAGCCACGCTGCAGATATCACCTGCATACGCTGTTGGTTGCCTTAATTCAACGGTGAAAGATGCCACGAACGGCGAATAAAAGTCCAAAGAATAGGTTTCCTTGTGAAACCGAGGCAAAGTGAACGGTAGTACATTTAAATATTACTGTTTAGTCATGAGTCGGTATCAGGCTAGCTGCCGTTGACTTGAAGTGCACTCGTGGATGACTCGCCAGTGATTGCCTTAGCGCGAGCTTTTAGCGATCTGGGGCCCATGAAAAGCAACTTGCGATCAAATTTCGCGCTAGTGCACACAAAATGACGTCACTTGATCACCAGCTATTGCGTCACATCCGCTTTATCTTTTGTTCCACAGGAAGTGTTCTCATCTCACAGAGATGGCGCTAAGCCCCATGAGCAGCTGATCAGCCGCCATTTTCTGAACGTATGGGCCTCTATGGATCCTTCGCTACCAGTCTATATATACCTTGGAATGAATTCAGTCGCACTACAGCAGTGCGTAGTAGGCAGGCACAAGTTCAACACTAACAAATACAAGAAACCACATAGATTACAAGAAACGTGGCATAGTGCGAAAACGTAGACAGTCGCCGAAAGCGACTATATATATAGACAATCGGCTCACAACGCTCACACAAAATCGCCGCTGCGTCCCTTTGTATGCGCGCCGCCGGCCACCTATCCACACTAGAGAGGCGACTGCTGCCAGCTGTAGCCCAATCTCGGCGCGATGCGCTGAAGATATTTTGTACGCGGCTATGTCAATTTTACCGCTTGAGCAGAATAAAAGGCATACATTAGATTGGGATGATTTCGCGGTCGCTGGGTAGCCCGAAAAATTGGACGTCGACTGCAACGCAACGGCGACGTTTAGCCCAAGTTAACTTGGCTCAGTGGGATAGTGTTGCGTCGTGCGCAAGTCATAAAGTTTATAAATAGTATATATGGTGCAAGTAAACCGCGCTGTTACTCTCAGTGTGTGTGGGGGCTCAAGTAGTTAATTTGGCAGTTTGGTGTAGCGCTAGCATCAATGCAGTCGCCACGGCGTCATAAAGTTTGACAGTCTACTAGGGTCGACGTAGCTCCTAATCATTGAAAATTAAAAGCACTGTCGCTTGCGAGAGCTAAAAAGAACATACCAAAGTTTCAGGAAATATCGAAGAGCACATGTGTGACCTAAAATACGAAAAAAAAAAAACCCACGACGCTACCATTAGGTGGGAAACAAATGCTGTTTTTGGCATGGATTTGTTTATCTGTTTATAAATCTACTGTGGTGAAATTAATGACACAAGTTTTCAGAACATGATTAATCGATGTAAACTAATTTATTGGTTAACAGAGTCCCTTTCATAACGTGCAGAACTTAAAGCAAAATATACAGTGCTAATTTATATACCGGCGCAAAGGCAGCCACAATGTCATCAATTTGGCGTAACTAGGCGTCATTTCTTCCTGTTAAAACAGAAGATCACAAGCATTCTGCATGCTAAAGAACCTGGGTATGTGTGAAACAAATAAGCCATGCTGCAGATATCGCCTGCATACGCTGTTACACTGTTGGTTGCCTTAATTCATCGGTGAAAGATGCCACGAACGGCTAATAAAGGTCCAAAGAGGTGGCCTCTTATATAGAATTACACTTATGTAGTACATACATACTGCAATTATAGCAAACATGTCTAGTCTGCACTGTTTAGCTTCACCGCTCGCACAATAGAAAAAGAGCCAGCATTGAAGTCCTTCACTTCGTTTGTTCTAGGTTTGGCACAGTAAAACTATATTCCACATGCAGTTTCGGAAAATGAAGCCATATGAAGTCACGCCAAATCGCTGTTTCAGAAATGGAGACTTGGTCAGGTCGATGCCGATCCATACCTGCCAAGTTTAAGGATTCTGCATCTGGGGATTTCCGCAACGCTTATTTATTTTCCGCCTTCTTTTTGCACACAAAAAAAAAACATCGCCAAAAATCGGGGGGGGGGGGGGGGGGGGGTAAACATTGCCGTTGCGCGGTCTCACACCGACTTGGAGTTGCTGAACACCCGAGGGTAAAGTTTTCCAACAGTAGTGAAAAATGCGCGAATCTCATAATGGAGCGAACATACTACTTGTATCTCTCAAAACCTTCAACATCGAAACAACTAGGAAAATCTATTTCTGTCAAAAGAACTCGCGTATGTCTCCCAGGGACACACGCGAACGGACGGGACGACGCTGCCGGTTGCTGGGAAAGCGCGGGTCAAAGCTTCGCTTAAGGCCGACTGATAACTTGGTATCTAAGTATAGCTCAAGTACCCAGATCGACTGGAATTCTCTGGAAAGAAAGGCCAAAACGCTTTCAGCATTTTTTTTTACGTCTTTATCGCTTCTACCGCTGCGTTTGCAGCGGTTGCGGAAACCGGTAGTTTCGTTTTCAATCCACGTGCGCTAACTGCGTGTACGTACCTTAAAAACCATGTCGTGTTTTGCTTTTTTTTTTGCGTTTGTGGAACGCAAAATCGCTTTAACTGGTCGAGTGTTGAAGGAGCGGGCACTTTCGGAGTCTGTAACGTCGTTGCCACAAATGATCGCGTCAACAGCGATTACGGCTTCGTCCATAGCGGTTGTGGCAAACAATACCCGCAGTTCTGACAGTGCGTGTACAGCGTCTAGAAATATACTCTAGAAATAGTATACTTCTAGACACTGTAGTGCGTGCGCTAGCCACGCGTGTCCTTCGGAAGTTTCGAGCGCGCTGCATCTCGGCCTTCGTTGCGCGGTTTCGGAACTAAAGTTCATACGACCCGCCGCGATGAGGAAAAGTGCTCGGAACATGCGCTTTGTGGCCCAATGCACATGGTGGAACTTGGCTGGCGAATTTCCCGAATTCGTATATCTGCTGGTTTCGCATCATTGAGATACTACTGTACGTTTACATGAACGCCTCCCAGATTCGTTCACAATAAAACGCGATGGGTTCGAAAAAAAAAATGAATTGAGCTGCATTTTCGTCAATGCGGCCAGCTTGAACGGCGACCTCTCGTGAGTCGAGTCGCTCGGACTCTGATCGAGTCGTCAGTCCGAGTGAGTCCAGGTGCGTAACATTTTCGCGAATCCGACTCCGAATGAATCCGGCAGAATTATTCGCGTGAGCGAGTTCAGATCAGAAAACTTTTGGAAAGTCCGAGTCGGAATGAGTTCAAAGTGCAGTACTTATTTCTTGAGCGAGTTCCACATTCTTTTTCGGACCTCAAGTCCTATCTTAGTCATCTTTAGCAATACTGTTAGCATTACCTGGATTCACTTTTATATTCATTCACGTCTACTCACAGGCATTCCAAAGCAGTGCAATTCATACACAATTTCAATATTTAACGATCACATGCGTGGATTGCATAGAAGGGTTACTTATCAATTACTTCCATGAAATTTCTTGATAATTATGTCTTATGCTATCATTTCTTCAAAGAACAATGACCTCACTAGTTTGCAAGCACTCGGAACTAGTTTTCGAATATACTATGTCGAATGGCACTGAGAAGAGCACCGACTACGTGAGACATTAGCGTTAAAAAGCATTGACACAATGGTCCAAGAGGCTAATTTTAAACTAACAGACTCGTGAGTCAACTCACTCAGACTTTGAAGCAAGCCACGAGTCTTAGCGAGTCCAGGTGCCTAGCGTTTTGGAAAGTTTGAGTCCGAGTCTGGTTCAAGAAAATTTTTTCGAGTCAGAGTCCGAGCGACTCCAAAGCTCGAAAATATATTTCATGAGCGAGTGTGAGCGGGCTCCACAAGTTTTGCCGACTAATGGCAGCCAGATCACAAAGAGAAATTTCTATTTCCCAGAGATTTTCCCAACAACCATAGTAACGCAAGAACTGGTCGAAATCGGGGAGACTTGGCAGGTACGCCAATCTACCACATAAAGGAGGCCGCAATTTCGATTGTGAGTGCTAAAGAAATTCAAGGATTTTCAAGGATGAGGAAAAAATCTAGGTCTTTCAAGGGCCTTGAAAATGCATTTTACAAATTCAAAGGTTTTCAAGGTTTTCAGACCTGCACCCACCCTGACAAAGTATTAAACAGTCTTGCCAAACCTGCCTAGCGTACATGTAAAAAGTTTGCAAATATGCTCATAAAGTGGCAAGTAATGAATAAAGTTTTAGCACTGCAACAATTCAAAGCTTGTATCATGCCATCCAACTAAGAACACTAGCGCATAACCAACTGACAGCACTTTCCACGCATAACCAAGAAGCGTCTAGCAATATCCCCTCAACATTTTCAGACATGCCGACACACGCGTGACATATACTTGGGCAGCTTGTTCAGTGTAAGGCAACATACACTAGTTCAAAGTAATAACTCGGCAAAAGCTTGAAAGGCCCTTATCTCTCATGCAGACTACCTCTGGGAAATGATAATAGTATTCATAACATGAACAGCCAGGATCGAGGCAATAAAAAGCTAGTTTATTTCTGTATTATTTATTGGCACAGAAAAAGCACTGCATTGCTCACCTTGAAGGCACTTCATGGTAAACAACTTAATATAAGGGAATACATAACAAGTTTTTAGTTGTTAACAGTGACAGCACAAAGTGAACTACACATTTATGAAATGACATTATTCACAAATGAACAATTTTAATACTATGTACAAAGTGCAGCAAACATGAAAAAAATGCAGTCTACCCCTTTATGGTGCAAGCCTTTGCCTTTTGATCTAAAACTTCCATGCTCTTCTCTTAATGCCAACAACAAACATTTCCGGATAAACAGACACGAATGTGATATGAAAGAAAAGTAATAAACCACTAATACTTTGAGCGAGAATGAGTAAAACTGTATTTAATGGTTCTTACAAGCAAAGGTTAGAGTGTGAAGCTTTAAGAGTTCAACTCCTGCAAACAAGCTGCCTTTAGAAAGACTTTTTCCCCCCTAATTTTATGTATTATTTTGTTGTTTTACGTACATTACAAAATCATATTACACACAAGCCTACATTACAAAATCACAAATACTAAGCATAAACAGTCGGGCTTGTCTTCAGCAGCTGCTGCTCCCAGCTGAATGTTTCTGAAGTGAACATTCTTCTGTCACTGCCTGAATTGCCCCACAAAGCTAATCACAGAATTGATGGCTTCATCCACATTCCACTGCTCATTCAAGTACAGGACACGAATGCAGTCTTGAGTGTGATGCTCTACAATACCCCATTGTTCATACAGCTGGACTGCATTGTGCAACGTGTCAGCAGCGAAGCTTTCCTCTGAAAGAACAAAAGAATTGGCATTAGATATTGCACCAACAAAGGTAATGAACTATTGGTGGTAAAATGTTCAAGCAAAGAAATAACAGACACGGGAGTGTCATGATGAACATTTCTCCAATGGCTCATAGGGTTGCGATGCCCGATGAAGGTGGTCCAAGAGTTCTGTATGCGCTGGAATGCACACCACTTGTTTGACTGCGTCTCAATGCTAGTCTTGTAATCATGCATCGCTGCCTATGCTTTTCATGCTCATGAAAGTTGCTCTAACGAAAAACTTGACAGTGTTACACCCATGTAGTTTCGTCTGATGCCCAAATGGTGCACCGCTGCTTGAGCAACAGCCGCTGCAGCCTCAATGAAACTAACAAGACTTTCTAATGGGCGCTGCAACAAGAACCCCTACATTTGAAGCGGCTTAATGCCATGCCTCCGCAATGATGTGCTAAATGACCAAAAAATACTGCATGTGAGCTCTCTGCACTTTCATGCAGAGAATCACACGATGAACCGCAACCTTGGCAAGGCTTGTAATGTGCCCTTCAGGGCAGAAACCACAGCATCGGTGGCGGGCAGTAAAAATGAGCAATGTTGGGCAAGGCGAATGCCATGTCAGAAGGCCTTATCAGGCACGCTATTTGAAGAGCGCAAACACTGTGCGAATTTTCTTTTGTTGGTGGGAATGCCTTATAGCATTTTGAGCAGCCATTTGATCAGGTGAATCAGGCAAAATCTTATTGGAGCAGCTAGTGTGCTAGGGATCAGGAAGGGCTTTTCATGGTTCGCAGAGAGGAAGAAAAATCAGCTTTAATTTACTGCTCTCTAGTTTACATAATCATTTAATAATTTTTGGAGTTTAACGTCTCGAAATTTATACATAAGCAGCGAGCTCTTGGCACGAAATATGAACAAAAAATAAACAAAGGTGGGATTATGTACAGGCACAATGACAAGATAGTGAAGGATATTGCACCACACAGGATTACTTCAGCATGAATCCCACAGCGACACACATACATACACATGCACACATACACACACACCAAATACAAATTTGCATCTCCTTACATGCACCATCATGCCAGCCAAGGAATACAGTGCCTCAGCAAATATTGCACCATTTGAGAAGCACGGCCTGGCAGCATACATAGCCTGAACCTCCTTAGCGAAAACTGACATATATTAAAATGCAGTATGGTCGCAGGGAGCCAATTGTCTACTGGCTACTTGCGTGCAGCACTTTGGCTATTTGTGTCATAAAAGTTTACTGAGGCACCGAGCTTCACGACACCCCAATGTTTTATTTTGAGAAAAAAAAAATTAAGATCTGTCAAATAATTTCGACTTCCGCGCCATTGTGTCGACGCCTTTGCGGGCAAGCATAGAGAAAAAACAAAGGCGAGGTAGCAGCCATTGACATGCAGGACCAATTTGAAGCGTGCACCGCTTTGTAAATGAAAAAAAAAATAACTTGCTGTTGGGAAGTTGAGCATTGCAGATTGTTTACCTAGACAGATCGCTGCATTGACACTTCCACATCAAACGCATGTGAACGGGTCAGCAATCGTAGTGCTATTGTAACCATAATGCACACTTTTATTAGGCTACAGCCCAAATGCGCCTCTGTCTGCTGCCATGACTGCTAGAGCGTCGAGGATTGCGCAAAATTTGCTCAAACCATATTTTACTATAAAAGCGTGAAAGACGAAGACAACAGAAACACAAACACAACAGACTAAGCGCTGACTGGAAAACTATTGGGAGTGTAGTGGAGCATACGCACTAACGCGTATGGGCGTTTCAAACAGAACGGACAACACTGTGCTCTGATTGCGCGAGAACCTGTGCCGCCTTCGCCAGACTTGCCGTACGCCCATTTTCCGTTGTGACCTCGCTGCGACTCCTCTGTTTGAATAAACATCATCGCATTTGGTGGAGGTGCTGAGATCCCTAAGCAGACCTGGAGTTGCGCTCTCGCAAGATGGCCGAAAGACCACCCTACAACATGACTGACGCAGTCGCCAACCAGCCCATCCCAGCACAGCCAGCACCATCGGCTGCCCCGTCGACTTGCCCTGGCGCTACCTGTCAGCGGGACCCACCAATCTTCAGCGGCAGTGGTGAGCAAGACGTCGAAGACTGGCTCTCCTTGTACGAACGCGTAAGCGCCAGCAACAAGTGGGACAACGACTCTAAGCTCGCCTATGTTATCTTTTACTTGGCTGACGTCGCTAAGCTATAGTTTACCAACCGCGAAACCGCCATCGCCAACTAGTCCACCTTTAAGACCCTCGTGACCGAAGCGTTCGGCCGACCAGAGGTCCGCAAACTCCGCGCTGACCAGCGTCTACGCCACCGAGCCCAGCAGCCTGGCGAGACTTTTACTAGTTATATTGGGGATGTGCTCGACCTCTGCAGGCGTGTTAACCCATCTATGCCTGAAGAAGAGAAAATTCGACAGATTCTCAAGGGCATCGAGGATGGCGCATTCCAGATGTTGCTGGCGAAAAGCCCGACCACGGTGGCAGTCCTCGTAAGCCTGTGCCAAAGCTTCGATGAATTGCGTGGTCAGCGTTCCATCGCCCGACAGAGTGTCCCATCACCAGATTCAATCTCGGCCGTCGCACTCGCAAACGGCAACGTATGCCAAGGGACTCTGTCGAACCAGATTAAAGACATCAGGGAGGAAGTCGCCCGACAGCTCTCCCTGCTGCCGCATAGCGACGTGCCCACCACAAGCCTCCCTTCCACACTGCAGCAGGCTATACACACCGAAATTTGCGATGCCCTCCCTACAGTTCCGGCCCCTTACCCATGCACTTCGGTACCATCTGATCTATCAACTGCCGGCTACGCACCACCTGTGCCAACTTCACCTCTCAGCTACGCAGCTGTGGTCGCGTGGCCCCCACCGCATCCAGTTGCCTTATCGGCTCCACCTCATCCGGCCTCGCCTCCAGTTTACACTCCCCCACCTCGCTTTTTCCGTCCATCTAATGAGTGGCACACCCAAGACAATCATCCTATATGCTTCGCGTGTGGTATCGCTGGCCACGTTGCACGCTTCTGCTGCCGCCGTCCCACACCTGCGCACGCATACTTCGTAACTCCTACCTACGCGCCGCAGCAGGTCACCACGTCTGCATATGGACAGAGGCACTCAGATTCGGATCGCCGCCCATCGACTGCTTGTTTCCCATCCCCTCGTCACCGATCGCCATCGCCTATGCGTCGTCGACCACCTCCTGAGGAGGGAAACTAATCAGTGCAGTTCCGGAGGCAAGAACTGCAACTTGTGCGCCATTCCCAAGGCCTCCGTTATCGCCGCAAAATGTTGTTGATGTCGATGTTGAGGGAGTCTACACATTAGCATTAATTGATACCGGTGCCGCCGTTTCTGTGATGAACGCAGAATTTTGTTGTAAACTGAAGAAAGTGACCACATCTCTCCGTGGCATGGTACTGTACACGGCTAGCGCACAACGCATTCATCCCTCGGCTGTGTGTACGGCGCGTGGCGTCGTCATCCAAGATGTTTTGTACGTCGTACAGTTTTTTGTTCTACCATCTTGCTCTCATGACCTTATCCTCGGTTGGGATTTCTTATCACGTCATGAAGCTATCATTGATTGTTCCCGTGCCGAAGTGTCCCTTGTGCCAACATGTGAATTTCCACCACCCGACTGTTCTCCTCTGCTCTGCAAACCCATCGCTGACGATGACATCACCTTGCCCCCGGAAGCTTCGGTCCCTATAAGCCTTTCATGTGTGGCGCAACCCGACTCCCCAGTGGTGATTACGCCATCTCCGGTTTTTACTGAATGCAAGGGCATCGTTCTTCCATTTGCCGTTCTTACAATTGCCTCTGGTTTAACCGTAATGCTGGTTAACAACCACTGCAACTACCCCATTGGCTTACTTCGTGGTGAAACGTTAGGATATGTGCAACCTGTCGACCATATCGATGATATTATTCTTCCCGACGAAACGCCATGTCACATTGCCGCAATCACTCATGCGTCTGAGCAATCAAGTTCGTCAGCCTTCGACAACGCTATTGACGCAGACCTTCCCCTCTCGCATCGCCGCCAACTTGTTGCTCTCCTTAACAAGTTTCGCTCTTCTTTCGACTTTCAAGAACCTGCTTTGGGCCGCACCACGACTATCACTCATACTATTCACAACAGCTCACATTCGCCTCTGTGACAGCGTCATTACCGCGTTTCCGCTGAAGAGCGCCGCGTCATTACGGAGCAAGTAGATGACATGCTTAAACGTGGAGCCATACAGCCTTCTCAAAGCGCTTGGTCCTCACCTGTGGTTCTGGTAAAGAAAAAAGATGGCACCGTTCGATTTTGCGTGGACTATCGCCGCTTAAAAAAGATTACAAAGAAAGATGTCTACCCGCTACCACGAATAGACGATGCTCTTGACTGTTTACAAGGTGCCGAGTACTTTACATCCTTGGATCTGCGTTCTGGGTATTGGCAGGTACCAATGGCTGAATGTGATCGCTCTAAAACAGCCTTTGTAACGCCGGATGGCCTATATGAGTTCAAAGTCATGCCATTTGGGCTCTGCAATGCCCCTGCCACATTTGAACGCATGATCGATACCATCTTGCGTGCCCATGAGTGGAAAACTTGCTTGTTTTACCTGGATGACATCGTAGTCTTTTCATCTGATTTCCCGACACATATTGTTCGCCTCCACGAGATTCTGACGTGCCTAACTTCTGCAGGCCTACAACTTAACTCCAAGAAGTGCCACTTCGCAGCACGAAAACTAACCATCTTGGGACATGTCATCACAAGAGACTGTGTTCTCCCGGATCCCGATAAGCTTCGAGCTGTCGCTCACTTTCCGTTGCCCACATCACTGAAAGCCCTACGAAGTTTCGTCGGTCTCTGCTCCTACTTTCGTCGCTTCGTGCGCAACTTCGCGTCCATCATCGCACCTCTCACGAGTCTGCTTTCCAACAGCAAAGGTATATCTGCATGGTCACCTGCATGTGACAACGCATTTCGCCAGCTGCGCCGCCTGCTGACCTCACCTCCTATTCTTCGTCACTACGACCCTGCTGCTGCCACAGAAATTCACACTGATGCAAGTGGCATCGGTCTTGGTGCAGTTTTGGCACAACGGAAAGGCACCCAAGCCGAATACGTAGTCGCCCATGCAAGTCGCGCTCTTAAGAAGACTGAATTGAATTACTCCGTGACAGAGAAGGAGTGTTTGGCCGTAATCTGGGCGTTGACGAAGTTTCGCCCGTACCTTTACGGCTGTCCTTTCGACGTGGTCACAGACCATCACGCTCTATGTTGGCTGTCCACCTTGAAAGACCCGTCCGGACGCCTGGGCCGTTGGGCACTTCGATTGCAAGAATATGACATCCGTGTCGTATATCGTTCCGGTCGCAAGCATGCGGATGCCGATGCACTTCCGCGATCGCCATTAACACCAGATCTGGCTTCTCTGTCACCCCTTTTTACCACCTTGTCACCAATCGACACCACTGACATGCTTTCAGAGCAGCGTAAAGACCCATATCTTGCATTGTTACTCGACTACCTTACCGATCCGTCTGCTGTCCCTTCCACGAGAGCGCTATGCCGACAAGCAGCCCACTTTTCAGTACGAGACAACATTTTGTACCGCCGCAACTATATGCCTGGTGGTCGGAAGTGGCTCCTTGCTGTCCCAACTCATATGCGCTCTGACATCTGCATGAATTTCCATGCAGATCCCCAAAGTGCTCACGCAGGTGTCCTCAAAACCTACGAAAGGCTGCGCCAACGATACTACTGGCGAGGAATGTATCGATTTGTGCAGAAATACGTTCAGTCTTGCACCACTTGTCAACAGAACAAGACACCTCCGCGGCACCTTACTGGCATGTTACAGCCGCTCCCATGCCCGGCTCGCCCATTCGACGCCGTGGGTATCGACCTCTATAGCCCCCTCCCGTATAGTCGCTCTGGAAACCGGTGGATTATTGTCGGCGTCGATCATCTGACACGCTACGCTGAGACTGCAGCTCTACCGGCAGCGGCCACCCACGAAGTTGCACTCTTCATTCTGCACAGCTTTATTCTCCGCCATGGGGCTCCACGGGAATTACTCAGTGATAGGGGTCGAGTGTTCCTGTCGGAGGTCATCCAAGCTATTCTCGCTGTCCACTGGAAATCTGTCCACCGGAAATATTATCCACCGGAAATCTACCGCATACCATCCACAGACGAATGGTCTCACTGAACGGTTCAACCGCACACTCGGCGACATGCTGAGGATGTACACCTCCTCCGACCACACTAACTGGGACGCTGTATTGCCTTTTGTTACCTTCGCTTATAACACCGCGACGCAAGCGACTACCGGTTTTTCCCCGTTCTTTCTGTTGTACGGCCACGAACCTTCTCACCCACTCGACACTATACACCCGTACCGCCCCGATGCATCGGAGAGCTCCCCGCTTTCGGAAGTCGGCAGATACGCTGAAGACTGCCGTCAGTTGGCTCGGTCTATGACAAGTGAGGCTCAAGGTCTACAAAAAACCCGACATGATGACGTTCATCACATAGTGCCCACGTTTCGTACTGGCTCCCTTGTGTGGCTTTGGGTGCCCCCGCACGTTCCTGGCCTGTCTTCTAAGATTCTCGCCCGGTACCATGGTCCATACCAGGTCATTGACGCAACCTCGCCGGTGAATTACATCATCGAGCCCCTAACACAATCACCAGATTTGCGCCGTCGAGGACGCGAGACCGTGCACGTCGACCGTCTCAAGCCCTACTACGACCCCCTCATTGTGCCTACACCCCGAGTCGCCAGGATGGCTACTCTTCACTCGGGGGGGTATTGTAGTGGAGCATACGCACTAACGCATATGCGCCTTTCAAACAGAAAGGAAAATCCTGTGCTCTGATTGCGCAAGAACCTGTGCCGCCTTCGCCAGGCTTGCCGTACGCCCATTTTCCGTCGTGACCTCGCTGCGACTCCTCTGTTTGAATAAACATCGCAGGAGGAGCAGCAAACTTTGGACCCATGCAGACCAATTGCCTAGCAAACTCGGGCATGACGACGTCTCCGAAAATATGAACCGCGTTGCCAGGCGTGAGAGGCTTCCTTGGAATGAGTACTCCACAAGTTCTTGCGGGTTGTAGACAAGACGACAGAGTTTGTTTGGAAAATCACACTTGATTTATTTGATTGATATGCCGGGTTTAACATTCCAAAACCACCATATTATTGAAAACTACACTTCCGCACCTGTGAGTGCTCATTCCAAGGAAGCCCCCCCAAGGCCAGCAACACCATTCATACCTTTGGCAAAATCGTCTCACCTGAATTCGCAAGGCTACTGCTGTCCCTCCCAGGAGTTCCAGTCGGTGCTTTGTCTGCTATGCTTGCGCGCCTTTGTTGTCCTCGTCTTTCACTTTGTTACCGTAAGATATGTTAAACCAACTAGCCGACAAGTCATAGCTTCCTATATTTTTCTTGCCTGTCGAATGAGCACGAAGCGCCCGTCATTTATTGCGGCGCTACACACGTAGGGTTAAGGGTCTTTGTACTTGGCCTTTGAGATAAGCAACTTTGGTGTTTGCTAATTTTAGAAGCTATGCCTTGTATTGAAGGGGTTGCCTGCTGAATGAGCGTGAAATGCCTGTCATTTATAGCGGCGTCACTTGCGTAGGGTTAAGGTCCTTGTACTTGACCTTTGAGATAGGCAACCGTGGCGCTTGCTAATCTTGGAGGCTTTGCCTTATATTGAAGGGAAGCGGTAAACTTACTTAAAATGTACAGATGGGCTAGTTGGTGAGCCATGATGTATAATGAAGCAGCGCACAAAAAGACACAAAGACACACACGAAAGTAGACGCAAACACAATAATCGCTGGCATGCCACGGAGCTCAGCCGCAGCAGATGACTCTAGTATACAGACAATCTTTTTTTTTTTTTTTTGGAAACCGCAGAAGCGACGAAACGACGTTGTGAATGTTTTACTGTTTTTCACGAGTTTCTGCGCAGCTGTGACACTGAGAAGGCAATGTTTATGTTCAAGAAGTGAAGATTTCACGCTGGAGCACCGAAATCAAGTAAGTGTTTGCAATTGTAGTGAACTTCACTAAGACTGTGTCACCGTTACGATTACTTTTTATGTTGTAGAAAGTTTAATTTGTGAGTTGAAATAGTACTTCTTACACGCAGTGCATTCAATTATATGCAATAGAAGTTTATGATTGCATATATGTCACTGTTAGAAGCATTATTATCAGAGCTGTGTGAATAGTGAAAGCTTGGGCGCAAAGCGAATTCAAATAATGGAGGTTGAGAGCGAATCGATTCGAATATTTTTCGAATGACTTTGGAATGTTTCTCAAATGTTCTTCGAATACTTTGAAGTGATATTATAAAGTAGCAGAAGATCCATAAGCACATTATTATTATTATGAGATAGGAACATGCGAGTGTTTCGTTTGGCAGTCAGGTTGGTGAAGCGGTGGACGGATGGTGTTCCCTAGTCGTTTCATCAAGGATGAGGCAACGTGGAGGCCAAATTGTATTTATTTACTCGAATGGGTGCTACCAGAGTAATGTCACAATACTTTACACGTGAAAGCAAAAGATGCCATTGCCTCAGCCTCTCCAACTATTTTGATTGATAGATTATTAATATGTGGGGTTTAACGTCTCAAAAGCACCATACAATTATGAGAGACGCCGTAGTGGAGGGCTCCGGAAACTTTGGCCACCTGGGGTTCTTTAACATGCACCCAAATCTGAGCACCTCTCTGACTATTTTGACCGCTATGGAAGCCCAATTAATGTGGTGTACAAGAGCACGCTTTTTTCGAGTGTAGAGTTCCTAATCTGCCTCATAAATGTGAATATAAAACAAAATCTGAAATTAAGGGTGCTAATAATGTTTGGCGTCCGGTATTTTACTTTCTGCCCAAATTTCGTGTCCAAAATGGCATTAATTGAACCCCACCTATGCTGCGTCTATCGTCTTTGTATTGATCAAAAACAGCGTTTTCTTGAGTCGATAAAAACAGTACCGACAATCTTTCTAGAGAGATCGTCAGAAGTTCTGCGTGTGCATGAAGCAGAAACGACAGTTGAGCACATGCGACAGTCACAAAAGCAACCTGAAGAAAACCCAGCTAGTGAGACAGAGACGCCTATGGAACATGAAAGACCACCGATAGATATGTGGGGTTTAACGTCCCAAAACCACCATATGACTATGAGACACGCCGTATTGGAGGGCTCCGGAAATTTCGACAACCTGAGGTTCTTTAACGTGCACCCAAATCTGAGCACACGGGCCTACTACATTTCCGCCTCCATCGGCAATGCAGCTGCCGCAGCCGGGATTCGATCCCGCGACCTGCGGGCCAGCGGCCGAGCATCTTAGCCACTAGACCACCACGGCGGGGCAAAGGCCACCGAGGAAAAGTCATCAAAACAATCCTCCACTGCGTCGCTAGAGCGACTGTGTGCACCTCAGATGACAACTCTCGACGATCACTCAGACGACAAGTCTCGTATGCTTGTCGAAGAGACAAAGCTCGACGAGGATGAGGCTTGCAATCATGCAAGCGAGAGAGTGCGATGGCTAAGGTAAGAAAGGGAAATGAAAAGAAGATTCGACAGACTCTAGAAAACAGTTGATTAGTATAAGGCGGAATCAGATAAAATCAAATAAGACTGTAACTTTGCGGATATGTTGTACATAAGGCAGCAAGCCAAGCAGAAAGATACACCAGCCGTATTCTTTTGGAATCGGATAATTTCAGACGCAAAAAAACTGACAAGGTCGGAAGACGTAGTCACTGTATCATACTGAGGCACCTGTCCACCAAAGCTTATGAACACACCAGAAAAGGACTGCTCAAGCTGCCTGGGAGAACAACCCTCCGAGAATTTAACGGAGGTGCGAGTGGAGAAACGGGCTTCGATTCCTGTGTCGTATTTTTTACAAAGTGCCTCACTGGTACTCAACTGGCGCAGCTGGTCCGAACAGTTATAAAGAGCGTGGAGGAATCAGGATTCAAGGTCGACAGACTCGTGGCCGACAACCACAAGACAAATGTTAGTGCCATGAAAGGCCTGTGTGGAGGATTTCTAGCCTACAGAATTGAGCACCGGTTGAGCCCAAGAAATTGTTATTTTTAAGTTTCAACTGCTGCCACGTGCTGATAAAACATGAAGTCTAAATATTTAGAAAGAGAAATTGGCCCAAACGAAGAAATCTCTTCCCGTTATTTGAAGAAAGCTCTACAGCTTGCAGAAAATCTCATTGTTAAACCTGTAAAAAACTAACCAAGAAGCATGTCTATCCAAACAATATTGAACAAATGCATGTCGGGCGTGCATTGGAAATTTTCTCTCCCAGTGTAACGGCGGCCTTGGAATTTTTGAGAGAGCAAGCAGGGCACAGCTGCGACGTCGCCTTTGCGGCAGCAGGACCAACAATCGCTTTCATGCGAAACATTAACCGCTGGTTTCTGCTACACGACACAAGCAGCACCTCACAGTACATTCATGAGAACAACCCTGATGTGAGGCACTACCACGATACAGGGGCTAGAATAGAAAAGTGTGATGAACGCGCCTGCTAGCGCTTAACGCCTTGGGAGGTAACTGCTAGGTGGCGCTGGCACACGTCTGCACATCACCCAAGCTGGCAATGCGCTGCGCAGAGACAGGAATCAGCGACGCGGGCGGGCAATGTGAAACATCTAAAATATATTTTGTTGCTCATGCATGGTTTGAGATGGCGATCGAGAAAATATGTGAATTAGCTTCTGGAATTACAGGATGCCTACGCGGGTGCGCGACTGAACTGAAATATCGACAGGGTGCCGAAAGTGAGCGCGTGACGGCACTGATACATTTTATTGATGTGAAGTGGTAGAAGAGTGGAACGATGTTGTAAGCCATTGCTTGCAACACTTTCAACGGCGAACCATCATTTCCTCAAGCACTAATCTGTAAATAAAGCCCCATCATTTGTAGCGTCAAAGTCGGAGACGAGAATCACAAGTGTTATCTGGATGAAAACCTTTTTTCAGCACAATGGTCACACAACGAATTTCCGAGTAGTGACTCGCTATCTGTTTACAACAGCACATTCTCAATCATTGTTCGCGTGTCTTTTTTTTTATCCCCCCTCCCCCCAAAAAAGAAGTTTTATAGTCCACAAGCACCCCACAGAACATTGTTTCCCTTGGGCTGAGAGCCTAGGTGACGCGCCCGAGCTTCACGTACTTCCAAGAAAATGCTCACTCCTTGTGGAGTGCCTTTGTGTAAAGACGCAAATGGGTGAGCAGAAAAAACTTGTTCACCTGATTGGTGAGGCTCGAACCATGTTGCGCGCAGCCCAGTGCGACATTATTATTTTTTTTTTTCGAGCGAGAAAACAAGTTTTTTCAAGCTGTCACTGTCAAGCTCCTTGTAGCTAAACCACTTTGAAAAGGGGATTTCAAGGGCGTCTACAAATGCAAGGCCTATTCATAGGCGTACGCACGAGGGGGGCAAAGACGATGGGCGCCCTCCCCCCTCCTAGTCACCTGAGAGGGGGCACCTGAGAGGGGGGGCGCTAAATGTGCTCTATACATTGACTAGGCAGCGGGGCACTCTTTTAGTCATCTAAAAAGGGGAAAAGGGTGGCGCAAAATCTGCATCATACACTGAATAAATAGGAAGTGGGCGCCCTGCAATGAGAAACCTAATGTACAAAGGCCCCTGACATCCTTGCTAAACGTAGCTGTGCCAGTGCTGGTAGATTCAGCCCTTTTGAAATGCACAATGGGCGACGACCAGCATCATCGAGACTTGGCTGAACTTGTGTGCTCCCACTTCACTCGAAAACCCTGGTCAAGAAAGTACCTGAGGTTGTAATATGCCAGCACATTACTGATGCAGAGGATTACACATAGCAACAGTTCCTGAGAAGTCAGCCAACAGGATGAACACGTCGGCTTAAAGTGCTTCCATCAGTAATAATATGTGGGGTTTAACGTCTCAAAACCTCAATATGAATATGAGGGACGCCGTAGTAGAAGGCTCCAGAAACTGACCACCTGGGGTTTTTAACGTGCACCTGATTACAACCACAGTGGCCACAACAATCTCGCCTCTATCGAAAATGCAGCCGCCGCGGCCGGGATTCGATCCCGCGACCTTCGGTTCATCTGTCGAGTGCCATAACCACTAGGACACCGTGAAGGGGATGTCATTGGCGATTCCATATGCCATAGTGCCACATTCGAAACCAGTCAGCGACATAGGAAAATGCTTTTGCTGCCTTCATGAGGGCGTGTATGCTGATACAGCCATCTTCAACAGCTCGCCTGGCATTCAGCATACCGAGCGTACCTCGCTTTGAATACCACAGTCCTGGCTACCGTAGACATCAGTGCGTCTTCATTGTAAAACACAGCCGATGACTTTTTTTTGCGACATTGCGCCCACCTTGCGTCTGTAGCAAAAAGCAGAACAAAAAATTGGGGGATCCTTAAGTTTCGCCTTTGAGTGTTGAAGGCGATAGCGATTTCTTGCTAGTGCACCCCCTACGCGAGTTCAACAGAATCCGCGCCCTGCGATATACGCCGTATTGGGTCGAACACTTTAAACCAGGAACGATGATGGTAGGCCGGCTTTAAACCATTAACTCTGAATGTTTGTCATGAGTGGGCCTTGAAAACATCCCCTCGTTTTGCAATTCGCATCTTTCGACGCCTGACGCAATTCTACACTTGCGTCACGCAACATTAAATGCGTGACTTAGTGGTATGTCATCTGCTTCCCACCCAGACCCAGACGGCCCGGGTTCGAATCTCAGTCGGATGGAAGTTTTTTATAATTTATTTTGCAGTTTTTCAGTCATGGGTGATTTTTCGCTCACATCCAACGACGTCATTGGCGCCAACGGCGGATTTTCTGTGAAACGAGCTCTCAAATGCTATCCTCTTAGTAATGCTGCTGCATTACAAAAACCAACTCTTTAATTCCCACGCTCAAGTACTCAGCTCGCTTGCCCCACCACTGCCTTCTTTGTTGTCGCTGCCTCAGCACACCAGCACGCGACTACGGCAGGGCTCCCCCGCAGCTCCCCCTGCAGTCTTGTTTAAAACAGTGGAGCCTCTTTTACTTTGTTCAAAATGGCTTCGTAAAAGACGACAGTTCAAATAGAATGATGGTACCATTTACAGAGGATTCATATACACAAAGTTGCTTGAGCTGCGTGTGACAGTAGCATGTCTCATGAATATTTTACACAAATGAAACATTGCACTTAAGTCCTCTGAAAGTTGCCTTTTTTGGAACTCGTGTTTCAAGATCCAGGCGTGCCTTCATATAGCCTTTCGTTCTGCTTGCCTAGATCTCATTGCGTGCCTCATCAGACTGCTCGTCCACTCACGATCTTCTTGCACCCTGAACTCATGCACTTATTCGAGGGTGCAAAATAGGATGGCATCATTCCGAAAACGTTTAGGTGATGCCAGCTTGACCACACTGTTTCAACCCGCATTCACGCTATGACCACACGGCCAAACATTCTCACAGCTGCCTTGATCAACAAACGCTTGCACACCGTGATTTTCTTAGTTGAGGAAAACGGAAAGGAACAAGTCACAGGAAGAATTCCTATCGGCAACAAAAATCCAACCTACACATAACGAGGGTCTCATCGAAGTTCCAAAAAGTACTAGGTGTGTTGAGTCGGGCGCCGACAGGTCGTGGTGCGTTGAGGAAAACACTGGCAGTGTCGATGTAGCGAAGGCTCAGGGTGTGGTGCAGTATGGTCATTCTGGCGCTCGCGTCTGTCCGACTGGCTGCAGACCGATTCGACAATCGTCTGCTCGGACGGGCATTGACGTTTCCAGGCCCTCGAACCTGCCCATTGGCTTAATCCGAAACCCAATGGCAAGCGTGCACACTCTTCGCCTATCCCATAAAACGATTTCTCTTTACAGCGCTTTTTTTTCCTCCAAACTCTAATGAACTTTTTTTGGTTTCGGTTTAAAGGTCTTCGGGCACAACACCAACATTTCATCAACGACACACATCATAGGTCCGCGAGTTCATGTGCACAATTCATTACAAGAACTGAAAAACTGCAATGACCGACGTTACTGCTATAATAAAGCATTATTTATTCAAATACCTCTCACAATTTATTTCTTCATCCCTATGACGAGCGATGCACAATGACTTAATTTTTTTATCACTAACAATAGCACGTCTTTCAAAGCTTCAAGAATGACGTCGCAATCGCATGGTGCATCGATAAGATGCATAATAGCCTGTGGTATTTCAGGTGCAAAAACCACGACATGATCGTAAAAGTCGCTGTAGCGGCAGTTCCGCATTTTCACACATGGCGTCAGTGGCGTAGGCAGAAATTTTTTTTCGAGAGGGGGGGGGGGGGGGCAGGTACAGTGGACTCCCAATAAACAAAAACTCGCTTAGATGAAAATGCCCATTAACAGAATTAAACGAACTCATATGGCTGGATTTCTATGTGTTGTGCAGTAAAATTCATCAGTTAATTGGAACAGTGCTTATTGGTCACCTACGGTTAAACGGCACAAACTCTAAAGACAGCATAGACTCGCTCAGACGAAAGGTAGTTTCACAACCATGGCAACACCTGAAAACAAGCCAATCTAGTAGCCATTTTCACTTGAGGCTGTGGGAGCTGAGTGGGCGAGTCAGTTGTGTGTTAGGCCTATTTGTGCGGCTAAGTGCGGTGGATCACAGTGTTATTTCAATCAGAAGGAAAGGAAGCGGCCGCACCATGCACTCTCGCTTGAAAAAAAGCTGCGAATTCTTCAGACGAAGTGGCCTACCCAAGACGGAGGTGGCGAAAAAATATGACATCTCGAAATCGATGCTGTCACGGATCTGCCAAGACGAAGAAAAGATTGAAGGCGCTGTAAAGAACGGGACCTTTACATCTAAAAGGATACGGATGCGGACGACCCCTTGTGAACAACTTGAATAAGTTCTTTTTCTCTAGTTCAAGAGTGCACGGAGTTCCAATTTGCCCATAAGTGGATCAATTCTCGAGCAGGAAGCTCGAGAGATCGCCATGCAAATGAGTGTTAAGAACTTCGTTCTAAGCGACGTATGGCTTGGCCGCTTGATAACGCCATGGCCTAGTCTTCAAAGCAATTGCAGGTGAGAGTGCTGCCGTAAACAGTGACATTTGGATCGACTGGCAACAGGGGCGGCACAAGAAAATTTTGATGAGCTTTGACCCACGAGACGTCTTCAATGTAGACGAGATGGGTCTTTTTTGTAAGGCGCTTCCATCAAAGACTTACCTTCAGAGGCGAAGCCTGTAGTGGAGGAAAACGCAGTAAAGATCGCGTCACTGTGCTGGTGGGTGCAAACATAGCAGGCGATGCGAAATTAAAGCTGTTGGTAATAGGAAAATCAAAGCAACCACGTTGTTTCAAAGGCGTCTGACACTTCTTGTTGCGTACCATGCGAACGGAAGAGGGTGAATGACCATGGCCATTTTCGAAACTTGGCTACGGGAGGAAGACGCAAGATTTACAAGGCAAGGCAGGAAGGTTGTCTTCATCGTGGATAATTACCCAGCCCACGGTTAGGTTCAACGACTCCAAGCCATCACTCTGGAGTTCTTGCCAGCCAATGGAATGGCAGTGATCCAGCCTATAGATCAAGGGGTTATTCAGAACATTAAAGTTCATTACCGCAGACAATTGCTTCATCGAATGCTGCTTTGTGCAGACAGCGGGAAATGCTACAGCATAGATTTATTGGCAGCCATCCACATTTCGGCTCATGTCTGGGAGCGAGTGAAGGCAACAACAATACACAGATGCTTTCATCATGCTGGCTTTCAAGTGCAATAAGCAGTGCCTGATTAAGAAGAAAGCCCTGCTGATGCCAACACTGAGGCAGTATTCAGTGAGGTCGTGCCCTCTGCCCTTTTCACACTGCAGGACTACTAATCAACAGATAAAAATGTTCGTACCTGTCGTGAGGAGACTGTCAAGGAAATGATTGCTGAAGTGCAAGATAAGGATCAACCTTCCTGAGATGAATGTGATGACAATGTTGCCAGTGCAGTGGTGCCACCAGACTGATCAGCTAATGAGGCTGTTGAACTTTTGCAGTGTTATTTTGAGCATGAGGCTTGTCCAGAATTTCTGGCTAGTTTGTCAGGCATGGGTGCATACCTTGTGAAAAAACAACTCAAGCTTGCCAAACAAACCACCCTTCACTCCTTTTTTTTCTCCTACTCAACCGCATGAGTAAGGTGAAGTTTGTGCAATTTGAATAAACGTTTTAATTCACTCAATAAGTGTACTTTGTTTAAATGAAACTTCTGATAAATGGAACAGTTTTATGGATCCCCTTCTAGTTTAGTTTAAGAGGAGTCGACTGCATATGTGGTCGAGTATGTGTCATTTTGTGCCATGTATTCCATGGTAGAAAAAATTTCGCGACGACGGCAGAGAGAGGGGGGATCAAGGATGGCACGTGCCTGGTTTGCCACCCCTTTGCCACTACGTGGTGTCCTGCACAATGCAGCTGAACCACGTTGTGAAAATAATTCCTGAAATTGAGTTCACGCTTCTTTCTTTCTAAATATTTCCTGTAGCGCCATACACGACTTTTAGAAATACACGGGCTTCTTTCTTTTTTTTTTTCCCTTTTGCTAATCACATAATGACCGACAAAAAGCATGAAACATAATTGTTCAGCAAATTGGGAGCGCGGGAGGAACACAGACATGAAGCAAAAAGGACGCACACAGCCCGAGCGCTCACTAAGAACTCGTGCTGTGTGCCTCCCCTTTGCTTCGTATCTGTGTTCTTCCCGCGCTCCCAGTTCGCTGAACGATTATGAATTACCAACTAGCCCACCTTTCCGTCCTATAGCAAGCCCTAACCGTTTCATCCTGATGTCAAACGTCACTATCACCAACACTTTGTCGGTGATAGTGATGGTGGGATCCCACAAGTGACTGTGGGATCCCAAGTCATACCACTGCTCATACTAACGCACAGTCGCAAACATTTAAAAAGCGCGCCTTAGAACCATGCGTAAGTAGCGTCCCCTACCAAAAGGTCCGCCAACAACCTTTTTTAATTTTGAAACTAATAATATAACAAATTATTAACTACGTTTACACCTTTTAAAAACTTTTTAATGTTATTTTTGTTGCATATAAGCTCCAAAAACGTAAAAACTTATTTGAAGACAACCCTACTTAAGTAGGGTTGTCTTATGTCGACAGCGGGGAGCTGGGGGCGGCGTTTTGGCGATAGCAATTATATGAACACTGTCAGCGGAATTTTGCGGTCGCTGCTAATCTGTACAGAGTCAAAACCGATAATATCACTTACGCATCGTCCGTCTGTTTTACGTGCGAGTAAAAGCGTCTTAGCGCTAGGAACCATCGCAGCTGAAGTAGATGAAACGACCCGGCGTCACCGTCGCACGAAGGGCACATGCAATAACTTCGCTCCGCGTGCGAGGCCTGTCGTCGCTTGATTACAAGTTATTTCGACGGGCAAGGGACCATAGTACAGCCCTGCCAACCACTCTCCTTCCCCCAGCTCGCTCAGAAAACAGGCAGTGTCAGGCACTCTTTTCGGCAACCCTTGCGGTTGAGTAAAAAAAAATAGAAAAAAAAAAGAAGTATGTTGGAGGAAAAAGGTAAGGATATGGGAGAAGAGCCCTCAATAAGGGGGTTGGGGATAAAAGAGACAGTGAGGAGAAAACGGTCGGATTATAGAAAGAGAAAAAAAAAATTTTTAAAGTTCTGACTTGCAATAGGAAGAAGCGGCTGGTTAATCTGCAGGCGGCTTAAAAAAGCTCTGCCTTTAGGTTCAGGGAACCCTTGCGGAAGCAGTTTTCAGTTTAGCTCCTTGAGGAAGGGGGGAAAGAGGTTGCATAAAGAAAAGGTACAGAAAGTGTGTGGTGAGGTATGGGCATAAGCGTTGCGGGTACAGGTAGGGGAGAGTGGCGTACATCGCAAACCCCTCTCCCCCTGAATCACCCCCCCCCCTGCCCCTCTTTTTCTGCCCCTCTTTGTCTGCCAGAGTCCCTCTGCCACTCCCTATTATGTCAATGTAAAGGGCTTGACTATGCCCCCCCCCCCCTCACGCCAAAGGTTAACAGCAGCACACCCACTGCTGGCTGCAACAAAACAGCCACAAAGAGTTTGCAAATGCGCTCGTCATCTCCTTTTTCATCATCATCTCCTGCCAGCAAAAGCATCAACTGTACCACGGGGTCACTGCCCTCCCTCTGGTACAATGAAGTTTTCTTTTTTCTTTTTTACTTAAAGGGCGTGACCTACAAAAACTGCACAGCCATGCACGATTTCGCTGCTCCTACTCGGCAGGCCGCATGTTTTGGTGCTATTTTCGCCTCTCGAAAACATACATTGAACCGAGTTTAACCTTGCTACCATCACTAAAAAAAAGTAATTCTTTTTACTACATGGCCAGACAATTTACTCAAGTGGCCAGAGCAAGCACTGGATGCTCGAGGCAAAACTGGATTTCCGGGAGATTTTCCTATAACCTGTACAACCGGGAGAAACGCTCAAAATTCGGGAGTCTATCGAGTAATCTCGGAAACTTGGCAGGTATGCATATTATTAGACACGCCGTAGTGGTGGGCTCAGAAAATTTCGAACACCTGGAGTTCTTTATAAAACGTGCACCCAAATCTGAGTACACAGGCCTCCAGCATTTTCACCTCCACCGAAAATGCTGCTGCCGCAGCCGGAATTCCATCCCGCGACATGCGGGTCAGCAGCCGAGTAACTTAGCCACTAGGCCACCATGGCGGGGCAATGTGTCCAAATCCGACTTTGGCACAGTTTGGCGCAATTTCCCTTGATATCATGATGACGCAGTAAATCTGATTTGGTGCAGTTGGTGCAAGAGTGAAATCACTGCATTTGTTTACCACATATTTAATTCATATTATGCCATTGCCATTCCATCCAAACCAACTCACCTCTTACATGCTGCATGACATTTAAAGCATATTCTTCTGCCCAGTCACAAGCATTGTATACATACTTGACTTAAAGTTAGCAAAAAAAAAATTTTGTTAGATTGATTCTAAATTGTTGGCACATTCTATTGTTAGACACCGGAAAACTGCCCAAGTCACTGAAAACATTTAAACACAAATGCATTAGGCTTGGCTATAAGACACCTATGTTTCAGCCACCAAAACAAATACTAAAATTGAAGCATCAGCTACCGTATAAACCGGAATACAAGTCGAGATATTTTCAATAAAAAAATGAGCTAAAGTCGCCCCTCGTCTTATATAATGGTGTCTCACCGACAGTGCACCGCTGTCTGGCAACATGTGGGTTGCATCTGCATGAGAAGCTGGACACGGCCATATTCGCATTCAAATCCAATAGCAAGTTTTTTTTCTCTCTAGCCTGTTTTTTTTTTTTGTGTGTTCGTGATTTGCCTCCAATCTGTTCTAAATTCTCGCTCCGCTTGACATTGCGTTTCACTTATAGTGGTCTTTTTTTCGTTCACTGAATATGAGTAGCAGTACGAGAAGGCAGTACTCAGCTGCGTTTAAACTGGAGGTTGTTGAGTTCGCAGAAGCAAATGGGAATATGGCTGCTCAGCGCTGCTTTGGTGTATGAGAAAAAAGCTTGTGCAATTGGAGGGTCCAGAAAGGGAAGCTGTAGATGTGCAATCCTCGGAAAATGTCATTTTGTGGGCGAGGTGCAGTTCATTCGCAGCTGGAGGATACGCTAGGGAATTTTGTGTGTTAAGTTCATGCATGCTCGCTGCCAGTGACCGTGGATACCATTCGCAAGAAAGCTGTGGAACTCTCTCAAGAAGCTGGGCTCACGAAAGAAGAGTTTCGTGCACCAAACTCTTGGGTGCGTCTATTCCTGAGACGCAAAAGATTTTCTTTCCAGTGGCGCACATCCATCTGTCAGAAGTTTCCAGACGAGTTCGAGGACAAGCTTATAAACTTTCAGGGCTTCGTGAACTGGCTTTGGGAGCAGAACAACTACATGATGGGGCAGATTGACAATGCCGATGAGACCCCCGTGTGGTTTGACATGCCTTCATTGACCATGATCATGCAGCGTGGCACCAAGGATATGAAGCTGTTGTCAACAGGCAATGAGCACTCGCGCTTCACCATCATGCTGACATGCATGGCAGATGGTAGAAAGCTTCCACCCTTCATTATTTTCAAATGTAAGACAATGCCAAAGGAAGTGTTCCCGCCCGGTGTTGTCGTTCACATCAACAAAAAGGGATACATGGACGAGGCCATGATGCTCATATGGATGCGAGTAGTCTGGAACTGTCAGCCAGGTGCACTGCTGCGTCTTTGCAGCATGCTGGTGTTAGATGCGTTTTGTGGTCACTTAACCGATGCTGTGAAGCGCGCACTGGGCGATAGAAAAACGGACCTCGCCGTGATACTAGGTGGTATGACGTCCACCCTTCAACCGATTGACGTTGTGCTAAACAAGCTGTTCAAGGACTGAGTGCAGCTGGAGTACCAAAAGTGGATGTCCGGCGACAACCCAAAGACACCGATGGGCCGCCTACAGAGGCCTCCGCTTGCGAATGTTTGTGACTGGGTGCTTTCCGCCTGACGTTACTTGCTAGATTCCATGGTGGAAAATGCTTTTGAGAAATGTTCCATGAGCAACTCGCTGTATGTCATGGAAAACAACGCACTGTGGGACGCGGCCAGCGACAAACTCTCATCATTGATATGTGGGGTTTAACGTCCCAAAACCACCATATGATTATGAGAAACACCGTAGTGGAGGGCTCCGGAAATTTCGACCATCTGGGGTTCTTTAACGTGCTCCCAAATCTGAGCACACGGGCCTACAACATTTTCGCCTCCATCCGAAATGCAGCCGGGATACGAACCCGCGACCTGCGGGTCAAACTCTCATCTTCAGAAGACAGCGGTGCTTCGTCTGATGAATAGGAACAGTTGCGATGGTGGTTGAGGGGAGCTCCGACGATCGGGTGCGGTGCACCGATTCACAAATAAATGTCGTTCGGCAATTTTGGGTTTTCCTTTTTTTTTTTTTTTTCCGGTAACCTGAACTTGGGGGGTCGACCTATATTCCCACTTGACCTATAGTCCGGTTTATACGGTATTTTCTCATGGCAGTGACAAATCTGTTAGCATGCCAATGAAACTAATAAAAGTGGATTCAGACTCGTTATAATTGCAAAAATGAAGATAACTAGGATAATGTGCTACTAGATTCATGTACAATATGCATGCAGTAAATTGTTTTTTTCTAGCAATATCCAATAGTGCTACTACACCCACCGGTGAGCACATGCACACATAAACTGAAGCAACAAATGAGTGAGCACAAATCCATATATTTTCGCAACAACCATATTCTCCTCTCACCATAATAGAGTGTTCCTTCTTGCAATTTGTCTTGAGCAACCTTCTGGATTTCTTGGAAGAATATCCTCTCTGCAAATTAAAAGAAGTCCTCATGCAACAATATAGCAAAATGCAGCTCATTTAAGAGACCAGTGTGCAAACACAAGGACAGCCTCGGCACGAATTCCCCAGGAAATTGTCACAAGCCATGAGAGAGGTTCCGAGCTTGAACCGAACCACCTCTTACTCGTACAAAACTAAGACACTTCGACTGCGCGAACAGCTCAATTTCTTGAATGTTCACTTATCCTTTACTTTGCAGAGCCTCTAGGCAATTCCCTTTTATGAGTGAATGTGGGCCCACATACCTTGTACATCTTTGTATTCGTTCTGAAAGCAAATATGTCAACTTGCTAGGAGTGGAAATGGCAACGAGGCTTCCTGTTCACCTTACTGTTTGCTTTAGGATGAATGGCAGCCCCTTCATGAAGCCAAGAGATGAATGGTAACCCATATGGTTGCGAACATGCATAACCATTACAGAGACAGTGACCATGAAAGTTCATTAAATCCCACACATTTCGGCTCACACACAGGAACCTTGTTCACAAATGTGATCAGGGCTACCGGCCTGAAATTTGAGATTTTTAAACTTTAATGATTGATGTCCGCTTTTAATAGCTGTCAGGTGGCCCTTTCCATCCCTTAAAAAGACCCCTAAGCCACCTCCAATATTTTTTGAAACATTTCAAGTAAACACGCAATCATGTGCAGAACCCCGTCGCGATCAACGATTTTACACGAGACAGTGCTTTCAGCCGCCAGCGCACACAAATTCCAAGATACAATGTGTCCTCCTCTCTGGGTCTTTTGGGCCTCCGCGTGGCGTCGAGAAGTTGGATCTTTGGTGCGCAGCACAAATATGCTGTGATTGGCTGAGCAAGAGCAGACGACTTACGGTTTGTCTGCAAGCAGCTCTCTACACTGCTTGTTGTTCGTCGTGTTGCCCACGCACGTGGCACAAGCTGGCGAATCAGCTCTGCGGCCAGTAAGTAACACAAAAAGCAAGTGTCTTCTCGTCTCTGTCCTGTGCCAGCACTGTTGCTTCTTTCTTCGTAAGCAACACAGGGTTCATACCGGCACGATTCGTATAAGCACAGGCCAGCACGGCAGCAGCGGTTCGTGAACAAGCACACAGTTAATAGAGTAGACAGTGGGACAGAGCTGTGACAACCGGAGGTAGACTGTGTTTCAAGCAACGCCTCAGCAATGATGTATGCCGCGGGAGATCGGGAGGGGCACTCGGCGAGAAAGCAAAGCAGCTTTGGGAGAGGATACCAACACAGGGTAGCAAAGGAAGCGAAAGGGTGATTGCCGTGTGTTTCGATAATCACACGTGTCTAAACCTGCTACTATTACGGAACTGTTGCAAAAAATTCTCACGGCTCCATGGTTGTACACTCATGCACAACTTCTCCATCACAACTGAATTTCTATCTCTGGTAGTTTAGGGGCCCTTTAAAAGTGTCACCAGCCCAACTATGGTGGTTGTTATTGTGCAATGCTCTTTGTGGCCATTTCCACAACCATGTTGGTCAAGCCCATAGCCGGGAATTTTTTTTTTGGGGGGGGGGGGGGGGAGGCACTTGTTGAAAGGAATTATAAAGGGGGCCAGGGCCCCTTCGAAATTCCAATGCTAGAATCAGGCTACGGGCCAGACCTTAGCATGCTGACAGAGAGCTCCAGAGAAAATTTTCCCCCTCCTTTTAAATTCTATTCTAGGGCTGAAGAAAGAAGCAATTGGTGGGGAGGTATTAAAAGTGTAAATGCAAGCAGTTAATTGAACTTTTGTGGTGATCAAGACATGCTGAAAACAGAATTTGCCAGAACTTACTCTATACACTTCAGCTTGCACATGAAAATTAATTTTTAAACTTTAAAATATACACAAGTATTCCAGAAGTTTTATTCGTGCAATTTATAAATACATGCTCTGGATAAAATATTGACATACCTTCCATCGGAGTGCCCACCAGCTTGAAAAGAGAACAGGCAACCACCCAGTAAGACTCTATGTAGCTTGCAAGCACAGACCGAAGAAACTCTAGGTGCATCAGGCTTATGTCATCCAGGACAAGCTGCAGAGCATAAAAAAAAAAAAAGCAGTTTTAAAAACTAATAATAGTACTACCAGAAACAATAGTCATCATGCGTATCAGGGACAAAGACTGAAGGACTTTTAAAATCCTATAAAAGCGTTATCATCGGTAGCATCTCGCGTAGTACTTCACTTCATAGCAACATTTGTGAAGTCTACTACGAACAGCTTAACGGTGCTAAAAACACAATCACATATGCTCGAAATGTTTAGCCTCGCTGGACTTCATTTTCGTGAGTTGGGTGGTGTTCAAAAGTTCTCCTTGTGGAAACACAAAACCTCCTTAATTTGAAATCAAAGGGAACTAAAGGAGACTATAAAACTGTTCAAATTAAGTGGATTTCAAACTAGCGGGTGGGTGCTAGGATGAAAGTTCCACCTCTGGACTCATGTGTAAACTAGGTGCTGCTACATGCTTGAGGCAGGAGATTTTGTTAATTATTTTCATGGAGCTCCAACATTAAAGAATTCATTGATCAGGCTGTGATGCACCAGAAACAAGCCCTGATCTGAGCAGCGAGTATATTGTGAAATATAATGACTGTAAACCAAATGATGTTTGTTTACATTACTGAGTCGATGCAATCAAAATTAAAAGTAACCAACCATTTGCATTTGCTGGTGTTTCTTCACTCTCGACTCCACGAAAATTGTTCGCAGCTTGCCCAAGAGCTTCCACACAGCGTGTGAATTCTTATCTGCAGTGAAATGCTGCTCTTTTGTAGTTCTGAGTCTTTAGTAAATTTGGTTTGGTTTGGTTCAACACATTGTAATCACTGTGTGGCCAACTTCTGCAAGAAGCCAGGGGCTCCCACTCAGTCTTCTTTCATGATGCCCCGGTGCATGTGCCCTTCCCCTAGCGGGAAAAGTGGTGAAACGTCTCCTCATCTTGGGAGGCTTTGCCAGCCCCCACCAAAGCCCCACCAAAACGGCAGGGGGCAGCACAGAAAAATTAAAGATGCAGATTTGAATTAACCATCGTGGATACTGAATTGTTCAAATTATCAGGAGCTTTCCCCCATAAAAATACACAGGGCGAAGCCGGAACCAGGGCGTCGATTCTAAAGAATTGTAATACCCCCCTGTCGCATGGCAAATCTAACATCATATATAATGAATGACATTTGGTGAACACAATGTAACTTTACCCATCTGCTATTACATGACGAAATCCCCACCAAAAGGGCAGGGGGCAGAAAAATTAAAGATGCAGATTTGAATTAACAGTTGTGGATAGTGAATTGTTTGAATTATCAGGAGTTTTCCCCCATAAAAATACACAGGGCTAAGCCGGAACCGGGGCGTCAATTCGCAAGAATTGTAATACCCCCGTCGCATGACAAATCTAACATCATATATAATGAATGACATTGGGTGAACACAATGCCACTTTAACCATTTGCTATCACATGACGAAATGAAACATTTTAAATTATAACCATGACATCAGTACTAATCAGCCATGGCATTGCTATAAATGGGTTCCACGCAGAAAAAAAAAACAATAGGGGATGGCAGGTTGTTGGTAAAAAACTAACAACGGATGAGATATGCCAACATACATCAGAGACAAGGATGTACAAATCTGCCAATTTTTCAAACATGTTTAAAAATTCAGAACCTTTCTGGGGACTCCCACAAGCCCCATAGAGCCAATTTCCAGAGTTTTGGGCGCTGAAACTCTTCAGTCTGAACTCTGCTCAAATTTCATGTTTTAACAGAAGCCACCACCTCTTCCAGAGCCAAATAAAGTTTGTTCCCTCTCTCTCTCTCCACGTTGTAGCTAACTTCAAAAGCAAGCTTTGCCTCAATGCTTTAGCACTATGCGGCAAAGCAAACTAGAAATCTTAACTAAGTGGCGCTGGAATACGTTGGGATTTAGTGTGGTGCTTTAGCAGTTTGAATGTCTAGTTTTCTTTCTTTTCTTTTTTCTTAAAGAATTTGGTAATCTGTCACCTTTTTGCATGGACACCAAACAGCCACAACTTATTGTAATAACCGATAATGAGGCATGAGAGCGTCACTGGAAGCGGGTTATTTCACCGTAGAAAATACACAAAAGCCGACTGTGCAGCAGCTTCTCATTGTTATAAAAGATATATCATTAAAACCAGTATCGTTATAAGTGGATTCGACTGTGTATGTAGAGACAAATGAAAGGAGACTCATGCCATGCTGATGGTTGCTGTGTACTATGACCATGCCCCGGCTCATCAGACCATCGTAAAATGGAGTAGACAATTTCCACTACTCCAAACAAGCCTGAACAACCAAAAACAGAGGGGAAAATTGTCACTCGAACCAAAAATCACCATGCAAGTTGAGCCTATGCTCTCTCACTAGTGTATTACATTTCAACAATTATAATAATAGGTTAAAGGAGCACTGACACTACCAACGTTTGGAACCTTGTGTTTTTCCATTGCAATTAATAGCTTATGTCTGACCCACTTATCACCACTGAACACCTCGTTTGCATGAGTGCATGACTGTTTTAGTTTAGAGATGTTTTTAAAGTGCCCCATCGCAGTTTCGGTTTCAGAGAGCATCAAGCTGAACACGAGCAGTTCAGGGTGCACGATAAACACAGCTGATCTTGTAACCTCCAAAAACTGATGTGGCGGCGAGCGAGGGAGCATGCATCAGAGGGTGCCGCACTGACAAGCAGCACACTAAAAGCCGCAGGCATGGAGGAAGAAATCGCAGGTAGCGATTGCAGGTAGTGTTCACCTGTGCATGCGAACTGCCTACACAAACTCATGATGTAGCTTTGTTTACACTCTCACTGCATTGACGTCAGCGTCACGAAGGGGCTCTGCATTTCGCTCAGTCGCACAGTATGCACTTTAAAATTGATTTCAAACATGTTTTATGCTATATTCACCCTTGACATTTCGTAGGTATTGTCTATGTCACTAGATGAATCTATCTCGCTTATTATCTCGCTTTCAAAATTTTGTGCCTGCTTCTGCACATGAAAACTCTGTGCATAAAATTTTTCAAGAAAACCCGCAAAGATAACTGTTGCTGTGAACCAGTTTCCTGGCAAAAATGCAACTTGTATGAATGCCCTTCTTAGTTAACACCTTAACACCACCTATTAACTAGAGTCCATTCATTGTAACGGACCAGCATACAACAAACTTTCTGATGCAATTTCGTATTAAATTAATGAAGCAAAGTTTGCTTTTAACAAACCGCGATACAATAAACTATGGCTACAGTGGATGAAACTAGTGGCATTTTCCTTCAGAACTCTGTGCATATACTGCACTTTTGCAGTGTTTACACGGGATGACAGACTTGACCCCGTCACTCGCTAATTTTAAATAGTCGCTGGCCACATTGGCGGCTGCAGCCAAGCCAAGCCTTTAGCCAAGCCAACTTGAGAGGACATGGATTCAGCGTATGGTTCAGGTAGAGTGTACTAAAACAGGAGACTGCTCAAAATGGCCTCAGCCCCAATGCCTTACAAGTGAAGCCCAAACAGGGTCAATCCGCTTGTAGTGCTGCGATCGGTATTCTCCAATGTGTTGTCGTTTTAAGTGCTGCGTGCGGCTCCGTTGAAGTGCTCGAGGGATAGAATGCTCGCTTCCCACTCAAAAGACCCAGGTTCGAATCACAGCTGTGGATGGTAAATTTTCTTAGTTTCACTAGTACAGTTGTACTGGTTTGCTTTTTTAATATTTAGCTTCAGTTTCTACATATAACTACAAAAGAGTCATGCAAAATATGAAGTAAGGAAGAGAGCGCTTGTCTGTGTCCTCTCTGAGTGTGTGTATTTTTTTGCGCTTGTCTCGTCATGAAGAAAGAGAAGCTTGACGGCTCTCCAGTATGCGCGCCGTCAAGCACTATCGTTCGTCCCCCCTCTCGCTCTATTGTCAGGCTGCTCCCAAGGTGGATTCGGCTGCCTACGCCAGAAATTCTTTTTTCTAAAGGGGACATGCTCCAAGCACCCAGATTGTTTCATTCTTCACCATCCTCGGATCCCCCTATTTGAAAACTGCACATGCAGCGTCACAAGCTTGAGTGCACATAATCTCAGGTGCTACCCCACTGTGGGGCGCTAGTTTTTAAAAGTATTAAAGCGGGCGTTTCGAACTGATGTAAAATTGTTCTGAATTGACGATGCCGGCATTAATTATACCATGCTTTGGTGTATTCCCGATTCAGTTACAGCATTACCAGATGCAAAGCTACAAATTACGGTAAAAAGGTCCCAAACAAAGCTTTCGCTGTCAGGTGGTCGGCCTGTATAGTAGAGAAGGCCACGTATGCTCACCATACAACCTACAACTCTTAACAATATTCAATCTCAAGCATTCTATGCTAGTAGTGCAAAAGTCCCAATATTTGCCTTTCCGGCATTGCTCAGAGTTTATGAAAAGTTTTTGTCATGATTTTAGACAACTACCCTTGTCATAACATTCTATCATACACTGAATATTCTCTTGGGAGCATAGCCAATAATACATGCCGAAGAAAAAAAGGGATAAAGGGATAGTTCAATATATAATGCCCCTAAACTTCTCTCTGCCCTAGCCACAGCAGGTGCCGTTCACTGCTTCTAATACTAACCACTGCCCCCCCCCCCCCCCCCTGTTGCATTATGCTCCTTCAATGCTGAAAAAAGTCCAAGATGATCCAAAGCATTACATAAATAAAAATGAAAAAAAAATTGAAGGCACACCTAACAACAAATGATACAGGACACACTATAGACAACTGTTACTTGCAGCACATTTGGGTGTAAGAAAAAATGTCTGGAAGATAATACAGCAGAGCATGAATTTGAGTGTTCATGCAACTTGAAATTCCACCGTGTTGCACCTGGGAATCCTTTTCTCCAATGCAAGTTCATGCACTTTCTGACCTGATATCCCTTCTCTAGTTGATTAACATTGGTGACAGGAAATTAAAAAGATATGTACCCACATTGATAATATTGCCGAATTGTTCGGTTAACTTAGTGAGGTTAACTTAGTTAACTTAGTAACTATACGATTGAATATCTGTAGCGTAAGTCTCTAACTTTCGAATAGTACTGGTCTAAATAGTATACAGTCGAACCCCACTACAACAAAACTGAAGGGGCACGGAGAAAATTTTGTTGAAGCAAAAATTTCGTTGTACCAGCAAAACAAAGGAACATTTACAGTGAAAGCTCGTTAATTTGCACCTTATTATTTCAAACTTATGGGTTAATTCGAACTGATGGTCATGGTCTGGCCACGATGTATACCGTATTTACTCGCGTAATGAGCGCACTTTTTCTCTCGAAAGATCGGAGTAAAGTTGGGGGTGCGTTTATTATGCGGGGTAAATTTTATAAAAACTTTTTCACGAGAAGGAAAAAATGCGGTAATGCAAAAAAAAAAAGCTAGGTAGCTTAGCCTTTCGCAATTTACATAGGCATACACCATTTGGAAACAGTTTCTTTGTTGCACTTAACTCATTTTCAGAGGTTGATGACTTATCTTCTGCAAGCTGTCCCCAGGCAGGGCCATGGCGCACCATAAAAACTTTTCTTTGCGACTATCTTTTCTACCAATCATTTAACTGCAACAGCGGAATCTGCTTGTGATCTCGAGGGTCACCCAAAAACGTGCACTCACCAGGGGAAGGGGGAATGAAGGGGCTGTTAGAGTGAAGAAAAAAGAAAGTAGGTTAAAAAAGAAAGGGGGGAGGGAGGGTACGTTCCCAGGAAGCGACCGACGTCGGTTGGCGCAAGTGCAGGCAGTTCGGTGACCTTCCGCTGGCTGTGTGCTTATGAACTGCAATGTCTACACTCCCAACACTTGTGAAACCAACTGTGGAGCACAGATAAGACGGGGGAGGGGGGGAGACATGCCGCGTACAGATAGTAAGAAAAGCAATAGGCACGCGGCAACAGGTGAAGAGGAGGCGGGGAGAGAATGAGCTGAGGTGGCTGAGGGGGGTCGTCTAAAGTCATCGAAAACGGAAGAGATCCAATGGGTGATGAGGCGCCAGGTGTCGGTTAGCAGGACTGCATCGAATAAATGTAGGGGGTGCGTTCATTGAATGTAGGGGGTGCGTTAGATGCCGTAGTGGAGAGCTCCAGAAATTTCGACTACCTGGGGTTCTTTACGTGCACCCATACCTGAGCACACGGGCCTACAACATTTCCGCCTCCATCAGAAATGCAGCCGCCGCAGCCGGGATTCGAACCCGCGACCTGCGGGTCAGCAGCCGAGTACCTTAGCCACTAGACCACCGCGGCGGGGTTTCAAACCAATCCAGCGCCTGGATACGTGGCCACGTGGCGTCATTGCGCGACTGTAGCAGACTGCACGCGCTCTTCGCATCATTTGGTGGTTCGTGCTGGACGCCTCTCCGTCTCGTTTGTGTGCTGCACATTCAGTAGCTAGGCCTCGTTTGTGTCTAAGCTACAAAGTTGTTCAGTGCCGTAGGTTTTGTGATGGTGTTGCCTTCGACTGCTGGTCCTAGCATAGCGCACTTACTACGACTTCTCACGTAAGAGGACATAGCATCAAAACGCTCAATGAGAGGGTAGAAATCCTTCATGAAGTGAACAGTGGCAAAACAAGCAAGCTTGAAATTGCAAGTAAGTATGGCATCCTAAAAAACACTCAACATATATGAAGAATAAGATAGGGATTGAGGAGGCCTACACAACTGATGCATCCACAGGCAGTCGCAAGAGGCTTTACTCGACGAAGCATCCGGAATCAGAGCGCGCAGTGCTCACGTGGATCAAGGAGACAAAGAGCCAAAACATCCCACTGAGAGGCCCTATGCCCTATTGTTATAGTGCGAGCAGCAAACTTTGCGCTTCGCCTGAACATTGATGACTAAAGCTTCAGAGGGCTGGCTCCATCGTTTCCGAGAGAGTCACGAGATTGTGTTCCGCACCGTGTCTGGCGAAGGTAGAAGTGAACAGCGAGACATGCACGAGACATGCGAGACAAGTGGCGAAGTGGTGCTTTGCAAGAACTTCTTCAAGAGTACCCGCCGCGTGATATACTGCCACAAGGCAGTAATGGGATTGGGGCATAAAGCGGTAGAGGGTCTTTGCCTGAAAGAAAAGACTACGAAGTGGATAGAGACTGGTCTGAGCCTGCCAGTGTGCCAGGCATTGTCGTCACAAATATCTGCAAATATACGTTTCATTGTAAGATTATTGGTGGAGGTGCTGGGTACGCCTACCTGGCTTTCCCGGCAAACCAACACGGAACTTCAGAGTGGTCGCCACCTTCATTTTCCTGCAATGGCTCAACAGGCCCACCCACAAGAGCAGCAGCAGCAGCTGCCTCCTCTGATTCTCCTCCCTCCACGAGACCCTGGAACCTTCTCGGGCACAGGCAAGGACAAGGTGAATGTTGAAGATTGGGTCGCATTGTACGAGCGCGTGAGCGAATACTATAGGTGGGACCCCACGTTGATGCTGGCCAACGTTGCATTTTACTTGCGGAATACGGCGCTCGCATGATATGAGACGCACGAGTCTGAGTTGACCAGCTGGGACATTTGCAAACTGAAGCTTGTGGAGTTGTTCAGCAGGTCATTTGGGCGACAGCAGGCCGCGAGGAAAGACCTGGAATGTTGCGTGCAGACATCGACGGAATCGTATGTATCTTACATACAGGACGTATTGGGCCTCTGTCGAAACTGACAAAATCGCTCACATATTAAAGGAAATTGCCGATGACGCCTTCAATCTGTTGATCGTTGAAGATTGCGTCACTGTCGACGCGGTTGTGAAGGAATGTCAGCGCTTCGAGCGCGCCAAGAATCTTCGCATAACCCGCCAGTTTGCACGTCTGCCTAATACTGCAGCCACTCCGACCTGCGAAGACAGCCCCAAGTTCACGCAAGCTACATCGCCCGAAAATGTCACCCGAATCGTTCCCGCGAACTCGAAGCAATGGCTCCTGCAGCCATCGCTTCTGACAGTCCTCGAGACAACGCATCCACCGTCTCCCTCATCCAAGTCGTCGTTCGCCAAGAAATAGCAAATTTCGGCATCGCACCTGTTTGCGCTGTTCGCACTACCGAGAGCTCGGCTTTTGTTAACCAGATTCCGGTGTACCCTTCACGCTACCCTTCCGGCTAATGGAACCCTGCTGAATGGAAAATGTCGGATGATAGACCGATCTGCTTTCACTGCTGTCGCGCCGGCCACATAGCGCGCTACTGTTGCAATCGTTGGACATCCAATTCATCTTGGAACGCTGGGACATGGCATCTCTTTGAAGGCAACTCTCACCGGTTTTCTACTCCGTACGATCCACAGCCTGCTCCTACTAACGTTCAGGGCCGAAGGTTCAGCCGGTCACCATCACCCTAAGGCCGCCAATCTCTCTCGCCGATGATTTCTCGATCCAGGTCCCCTGCACGACCTGGGCCCTCAACCTCGGGAAACTAGACCGTGCAGCTCCCGGAGGTGACGCTGCATAAATGACCCGTTCTACAAATCCACTGTTGATTCCTACACGCCGCAATATGTTGGACCTTTTGGTGGACGACGTAACTGTTACAGCCCTCATAGACACTGGCGAACAAATTTCAGTCGCGAGCGCTGCTCTCTGTATTAAACTGCGAAAAGTGATCACGCCTCCTATTAAGTGTGCAGTAATGCTTGCCGATGGGAGCGCATCTACCGTTCTTAGCATGTGCACCTCTCGCGTGTGTATTGCTGGCCGCCAGACCATCGTATTATTCACCGTGCTTAAGCAGTGCCCACATGACGCGATTCTCGGTCTAGACTTTTTCTCTGCGCACTCTGCCCTTATCGACTGCTCGACGGGTCTTTTTCAGTAGGAGCTGCCTTTTGACGCCGCTGTTGCCCGTGATGCTCAAAGTCGCCTTTGTGCCACCGAGTTCCTGCATCTTCCGCCGCAAGCCGCGACTTACGTGCAGCTCGTGTGTGATCCGCCTGTGCACGATTGTGAATATGTCGTGTCACCTATTATCGACGTTGTGCTAAAGCATTCCATTGCTGTCCCGCACACCGTGGTGAGAGTACGCCACAACCAGACCTCTTTGTCTCTTTTGAACTTCGGTTTCTCCGCGCACGTGCTGCCTGCTGGTATTAAACTAGGCGTCATGTCGTCGTTGCAAGAGTGTGATATTTTTTAGCTGTCGGCTGAGCAACCTATTCCGCACGTCAACCTGCTCACTGCGCCCAACCTGTCAAGCATTGACATTAACAAAATGATAGCGCCAGACCTTTCACCCTCCGAAGCACAAGACCTCCACCGTCTGTTGACATCCTATGCGGACATATTCGATCTTGACAACCGCCCTTTAGGCCAGACATCAGTTGTGACCCATCACATCAACACCGGCGATGCCAACCCAATACATCGCCGCCCTTACCGTGTCTCCACTGCCGAACGCTCTGTCATCCAGAAAGAGGTGGAGAAAATGCTTGCCAAAGGCGTCGTCGAACACTCATCTAGTCTGTGGGCATCCCCGGTCGTGCTTGTCAAGAAAAAGGACAACACGTGGCGGTTTCGCGTCGATTATAAACATTTCAACAAGGTCACTAAGAAGGACGTTTACCCCTTACCAAGAATAGATGACGCCCTTGACTGCCTTCATGGCGCAAAGTTTTTCTCGTCCATTGACCTTCGATCTGGTTATTGGCAGATCGCTGTTGACTCGCGGGACCGAGAAAAAACAGCATTTGTAACCCCCGATCGGTTATACCAATTTAAGTACAATGTTTGGGCTTTGTAATGCGCCGGCCACCTTTGAGCGCATGATGAATTTGCGTGGCTTCAAATGGTCCACTTGCTTATGCTATTTAGATGATATAATTGTTTTTTCACCGACGTTCACAAGCCATCTTGAGCGACTGTCCAGTATTCTCCAAGTATTCCGCCACGCTGGTCTCTAGCTGAACTCCTCAAAATGCCGTTTCGGCCGTCGCGAAATAACTGTACCTGGTCACCTTGTTAATGCATCTGGGGTACAGCCCGACCCAGACAAAATTCGCGCAGTGGCTCAATTTCCCGTACCCTCTTCTGCTAAGGATGTCTGGAGCTTCCTTGGTTTGCGCTCATATTTCCGCCGCTTCATCCGGAGTTTCCCCGATATTGCACGGCCTCTCACTGAGCTTCTTAAAAAGGACGTCCCATTTACTTGGAACTCGCCTCAAAGTGCTGCATTTTCGGCGCTCATTGCAACCCTCATGACTACGCCAATATTAGCCCACTTCGATCAGACTGCCCCGACAGAAGTTCGTACTGACGCGAGTGGCCACGAAATTGGGGCTGTTTTAGCTCAGCGTCAGCATGGACGTGACTGCGTCATTGCTCACGCAAGCCGCCTTTTATCCTTTGCCGAGAAGAACTATTCCATCACCGAAAGAGTGTCTTGCTCCTGTTTGGGCTGTCGTTAAACTTCGCCCGTACCTGTTCGGTCGCAGTTTTACTGTTGTAACTGACCATCATGCACTCTGCTGGCTTTCCTCGCTAAAAGATCCCACGGGACGTCGCGATCGTTGGTCTCTCCGCCTCCAAGAATACACCTTCACGGTCGTGTATAAATCTGGTCACCTCTATCAAGACGCCGACTGCCTGTCACAGTATCCAGTGGATCCGCCAGACGCCACAGAGAGCTACTGAGGCTTGCGTCTTATCAATATCAGACTTTCTTGATATCGCTTCTGAGCAATGCAGCGACCCGGATTTACTTCCCATCATAGAAAGCCTGAGTTCCGCTACTCCACCCACTTCTATGAACTTGTATTTCCTTCATGAAGGTGTTCTCTACCACCACAACATACGCCCTAATGGTCCTGACCGCCTTCTCGTCGTGCCTTCCCATTTGCGTGTAGATGTTCTCCGACACCTTCACGATGAACCTGCCGCTGGTCCCCTGGGAGTCACCCGGACTTATGATCGCGGCCGGCGCCGTTTTTTTGTGGCCAGGCCTGTATTGCTCTGTGCAAAAGTATGTCGCCAGCTGCGACCTTTGTCAACGTCGAAAACGACCAACATCGCCTCCAGCTGGCCTTCTTCACCCTATTGAGATCCCTGTTGAACCATTCTACTGCGTAGGGCTCGACCTTCTCGGGCCATTTCCCATTTCTGCATCTGGAAACAAATGGGTTGCCGTGGCGACCGACTACGCGACACGTTACGCGATCACCCGCGCTCTTCCGACCAGCTGCGCTACCGATGTCGCAGACTTTATACTGCATGACATCATTTTGCATCCCGGCGCTCCTCGACAGCTTGTTACTTACCAAGGCCGATACTTTTTATCTCGTGTCGTCCAGGATATCGTACATTCCTGTTCCACGAACCAAAAGTTCATAACGGCATACCATCCACAAACTAATGGACTTACAGAGTGTGCCTGAATTGCACTATCATCGACATGTTGTCAATGTATGTTTCTCCAGACCACCGTGACAGGGACGCAACGTTACCCTACGTCACCTTCGCTTACAACTCCTCCAGACATGACACCGCAGGCTATTCCCCGTTCTATCTTCTTTATGGACGTGAACCCTCTCTGCCTCTTGATACACTCCTTCCCGCTGGTTCAAGCTCCCCTGTCACATACGTCCGCGATGCCATAGAGCGAGCCGACGCAGCACGGCAGATTGCCCGAGAACAACTCATACTTTCTCAAGCCTCTCAGAAAGATCAATATGATCGTCACCACCCTGAAGTTTCGTATGCACCAGGTTCTCTAGTACGCTTGTGGACCCCATGTCGTCACATCGGCCTCCCAGAAAAGCTTTTATTTCGCTATGACGGACCATACAAAGTCCTACGCAAGATCACCAACCTCACCTACGAGATACAGCGAGTCATCGATGAAGCGCACTCAATGCCACCACCAGCTACTGTTGTGTACGTCGTAAGACTGAAGCCTTATATGTCGCCCAACGCACCTCTTTCGTAACAAGCGTCGGGTCGGCGCTTTTTAACGCCGCGGGGTAGTGCCACAAGGCAGTAATGGGATTGGGGCATAAAGCGGTAAAGGGTCTCTGCCTGAAAGAAAAGACTACGAAGCGGATAGAGACTGGTCTGAGCCCGCCAGTGTGCCAGGCATTGTCGTCGCTTGTAAATGTCGTAAATATTTGCAAATATACGTTTCCTTGTAATAATATTTAATGCTGATGAAACAGCATTATTTTATAAGCTGCTGCCGAGTAAAACGTTGACCTACAAAGGCGACACCTGTGCAGGCGGGAAGAGAAGCAAAGAGCACGTTACTGTCTTGGTGGCAGCAAACATGACCGGGACCGAAAAACTACCACTGCTGATCATATAGAAGGCCCTGAAGCCTCGCTGCTTCAATAATATCCACACACTACCGGCAGAGTATACAGCCAACAGCAAGGCATGGATGACAGGGGAAACAGTGGCTGATAAAGCTAGACCACAAATTTGAATTAGCTATCAAAACCGTGCTATTGGTATTCGACAACTGCTCAGCGCACATGGTGGATGTGAACTTTAAGGCAATCAAGCTCTCCTTTCTGCCGGCTAACACAACGGCAGCCCTGCAACCAATCAACCAAGGGGGTCATTAAAAACTTCAAATGCTTTTACAGGCACCACATGTTGGAGCGTTTGGTGTTGTGCGCCACCAGTACAAAAGGCTACGATGTGATGCTGCTCTCAGCCTTGCATATGTTGGTGCGGGCCTGGGATCAGGTCACTGCAACAACTGTTGCAAATTGATTCCGCCACAGTGACTTTTGTGTGGCCATTGAGGGCACTGTTGGCGAGCTCGACGAGCACGAGGCCAACGCCATTCCTGCCGGACTGCGGGATGCGCTGGGGGATGTGAACTTCGCTGACTACGTCGATGCAGATCACAGTGCAGTAGTCTGCGGCACTATCGTTGACAACGACATCATCACACAGGTGAGGACGATGAGAATGAGGTGCCGACGCGACCCACAGCTTCGGAGGTAATGGGGGCTATACCTGTTGTGCACCTCTTCTTCAGCTTCAAGGAAGATAAAGAGGATGCTTTCCACTATGTTCCCGCATTAGAAAACAAACCTATGGCAATCACTTTCAAAGAACGCAAGCAGAAAGTAACCACAGATTATTTTCGCAAATAAATATTTTGTCCGATTTTCAAACCAGGTCTTAGTTCTAGCCGTTTTTTCAATGAATTTCGTTAGTTCGAATTCGGTTTAATTATAACTCCTTGGGCATCCCCGTGAAATTCGAATTAATGAGCTTTTACTGTATTCTCAAAATTCAGAAAGTGTCCGCTGCTTTTTATTCTATCCCAGCAGCGTCATGATGTGATTCTCACCCATGAATAGCAAGGCCATGGTAAAAAGCCCGCTGAAACAATGACTACAAGCGCTTTCGTAAACGAACCAAACGGTTGCAGTAACATGTTAACTCCAGCAGCTGTCTGCCGTCAAAACGCCGAGATGGCAGCAGGGTATCGTGGAGCGGTGACTTTTGCCTTATTTTATGCCATTCTTATCATCCATAACTCTGGAATAGCTGATTTTGTTGATAATGTGGAGGAACAGCCACCGATTAGCACACTGGCCAAGTGTGAACAGAATGATAAGCATTGAAATCTGAAAAGACATCGTTCCGCAGATGCACCCAGCAGCTACGCGAAAGAAACCATGAACTAAGCAACTGAGCTTCAGCTACAGATCATCTGCAGCATGAAAGCAAGCCAGTGGCAAAAGCAGGGCAGTCTCATTGCCATCGCTATCGAGCAACCGCGGTGCCCATGCTTGCTGAACAGCGGTGGTTTCTGGTGGTGCCAACGCGTTTTAGACTTCGTCGACGCATTTTCAGGTTCTGAAAATGCATCAAAATGTTAAAGATTGAGTTTACTGTATAGCAATAAATATCTGAGCCTGGAATCGCACCTTGAAATTTCGTTGAAGCGAGACGGCTGAAGAAAAAGTGTCTGTTGTGGCGACTATATTTATGCATTGACTCCTATGGACTGCTGACAGCGAACCATGAATTTTTCGTTGTAGCGGGAATTTCGTTGAAGCGGCGATCGTTGTAGTCGAGTCCGACTGTACTAACATTTCAATGGCAATGTAAGGGGAGGGTGCTGCAGGAAATAAAGTTAATACTAATGTGGTTTTAAAGATGTAACCCATATCACAGTGAGCTTTTCTGCATTTCGACAGCATCAAGATTAATGTGGGCAGCACGAGCAGCACTCCATGTGCACTTTTATTGAAAATGCAAAGAAAAAAGGCTCAATTCTGTTAAACAAATACCAAAACAATGAGGGCCCTTTTAATTTAAAGCTGCATAAAATGTTCTTCCTTCCTTCATTCGGCCACAGAAACTTTTGAGCAAGTGGAAAGTGAATCCAAGAACTTAATTAAGTAGCAAACAAACCGCACAGGTTGATAGTGCATGCCATACAGAAGAGTTGAAAAGAGGAGAAAGCATCTGACATTAGTAAATGTAACATCCATAAAAAATGTAGATTAATTCAATCTTATGAAGTTCCCTTCCGAAGGAGGTATTAAATAAGTGGTGGGAAACACCACTAAAATTGCACAATGCAAGCACATCATATGCAATCAATAAATGTCAAACAGAAAAGCACATTAAATCATTAGATGCAGACACCATAGCACAGTAACAACAGACCTTCAATACGGGGAAAAAAAAAAAAAGGCTCCGCAATTCATCACATACTAATAAAAAAAATACGAACGCAATATTTAGGGTTTTACATCCAAAAACATGTGACTGAGAGACACCATAGTGGAGAGCTCTGGTAATTTTGACCACCTCGGGTTCTATAAAGTGCACACAAATCTGAGCGCACCGGCCTGTAGCGCAGCGGCCTGTAGCGTAATTACCCAACTTGATGGGTATTTTTGAAATTTTTCCAGCAGCATAGGGTAGTAGCATGATGGTGTAGTTATAGATGTAAGGTAATTTCCCCCTTTCACTCATCATCAATCAGCTAAAGAGGTAGAGGATCAATTGGACATCCCAAAAAGTTACATTCCTAAAGACTTCTGAAAAATAAATCAACCTTTGGGAAAAAAAAAAAAACTGGAACCGTCTTAATTCAATTTACACCAGCATAGAGCAGACGTGAAAGTTAGTACATCAGCCTTTTGAGGGTGGGGTTATCAATGCAATCGATGTAAAAGACTAAAAAGGTGGTTTTTGCATTTGAGTTATGCGAGTGCACAAGGAACCATGAGAGTTTTTTCCACGACAGTGGTTAGGTGGATGAACAAGGAGCGTCCCCTTAATAACGAGGCGGCGACCTGCCCTTCATCAAGCTGAAGATTTCCATTATTATTATTATTACTATATACATATTACCCTTATATGCTACAGCATGATCTTGTCTAGATAATTTAGGGTTCTCATCCTATATATAAAAAAAATGTCGCAGCTTTGCCGCAAAGGCGACGCAATGAATGCGATAGTAACAAATCGGAAGGTCACGCGCATACTGGAAAGCAGATCGAAACGTGCCCCGTGTTTTTCACGCACAAATGACGCATGAAACGTACTCACAGGTACAGATGCACACGAATAGGTGTCTCAGTTGTTACTTCTACGTGGCTGAAAAGTGTGCACTTTTTGCAAACGGAGACTGCAATAATTGCAGTGACCTTTTTGTGCCCGGTAACTACAACAGAATCGTTCCAGGTAAAGCCAGAGGCCAGCCAAGGCGTCCAATCCTCCCCTCCTCCACACCGCGAGATAAGGACGCGCAAGGGAGCGTCACTTCCCTCCTAAGTACGCATGGGAGATTAGAGCGCGTGCCGCCGCGCGATGTGGCGACGCGCACTCATTGCGCCATCTTGCTGGTAATGCTGAAAACACGACAATTCACCTGAGATAGTAGATATAAATAGCTTGCTGTTTGAACAGTGAAGCACGTGCTTTTTGGTGGCTTAGTGGTTAACGCGTCGCACTCACGATTGAGAGGACCCAAGTCTGATTCCGTGCGCCGGAGTCTTTCAGTTTTTTTTTTTTTTTTTCTTTCTTGCATTCTCATATATATATATATATATATGGTGAGTGACGACTACACCAAAATCCAGACGAGTGTGTCTATATAATTGCTATCACAATAAAAAAAAATTAACATTCCCAGCTATGTCCAAATAAACTGCAGTTTCCCAAGAAATGTGTTCCTATGACTTCATTACTGACTTCTGCTGCATCTCGTATACTATACAATACACTATGCAGTATACTATATAATACACTATGCAGTTATGTACTTAATTTAAGCATAGTGAAAGACGTGCCAGATAGCACGACAACTGTCCGAACAATTTTAGTCTCCAGACACGTCACGACAAATCATGCACTTTTTCTAGCATTTTTTGTGTTTTTGTGCGCTGATCGTGACGAGACAAGTGACAAGTGCAGAGGCCATACAACAAAGTGGCAATCCACATGGCGCACTCATCCCAGTAACATGAATTCACCACCACCTCGAGCGCTAGTTTTCTCACTGTATTTTCTGCACACGAACTGAACTGCATGGGCATGCCAATTGCAGCAACCTCCCTAATATGCCTTGCATATATTGCAGGTACTGCACAAGGAGAAAAAATAGGGAAGACGTTTCTTTGCTTTTTTTTATTGGGTGTTAATATGGAAGCACACAAATTTTGCAAGTAAATATGGCAACATTAGGCTCAGAGCAGTCTGCACAGGCGACATAAAGGCCTTCAGCAGCCAATTATGTCTAAGAAAGCAAGCTTGTTGCACGCATGTTACTCTTTAGGTACAATGCTAATTGATAGAAATGTGACCCCAATACCTTCCGTGTAACAACTGGTATGCATGACAGCTCGAGACAGCTGTGCCAAGATTCTACGAATCTGGCCTTTAAGGAAATGTCTCTAACTAGTGTTGAAAGTCGAAAGAGTTGGTATCGAATGATCCAGCGAACTGAAAAGTAGGAACGAATACAAGGAAAGCAAACACAGATGAGCACCAGCTAACTTTCAGCATTTTGTGCACATTTAACACACTTCAATGCTCTCCCTTGTACACAGGGATCCACTTTTAAAGGAGCACTGACATCAAATTTTAAGATCACGATGTGCCCATAATTCGATCGCTTGCTATGCAAAGGTCTTCTTGGCCAAATTTGAACGGCATCTGTCGCGTGGAAGTGATTTTAAGTCCATGTCAAGCAGCGTAGAAAAGCTAAGGAGAAAAAAAAAACAAAAAATAGACTGCCCTGTGACATCGACACTAGTGCTACGTGTTCGGTGTGACACATTCCACAAATACCATCCTGAGTAATGATGCCCTAGTAGCGATGACGTGTACGATCCGGGTGTTCTTACCGTGGCGTCGACTGGCACCGAAGTGCGGAAACGCACTCGCTCGTCTACGGCCGAGCTAGGGCCGGGCGAGCGCGCACAGGTGCAGTCTAGCTCGGCCGTGGCTCATCGCGTCTGATCATCACACCGATTTGAATGATTTCGTGAAATTATCACGATAAAAACCGCCTGGTTTTTATCGGCAAAAGAAGAATGGCAAAGAAGAATGGCAAAAGAAAAGAGCCTGATTAAACATATGCTTGTCGGTCAGCATGTTGGGGAATCGTGAGTTGCAGGTGAGTTGCAGTCTAGCTTGAAGCACGGAAAAAGTGCAATGTTGGTCTTTTTTTCATATCGCGTATGTGTTACACATCAACACAACCACAAGCTTTCGAAAGTGGAAGAGCTTGTAGTCTCATATCATCGCTAACAAGTAGCATGCAGGTATCGTTGAATTTTAGTTCATCTGTAGACTTTGCGTCCACATAAAAGTGGTAATACCGTGTTAACTGCGAGAGGCTCGATAGGTGGGGCCATCTGAAGGCGCAAAAAAGAACCTGACAAGCAGGAAACGTATTCAATTTCTCTGCTGATGCTCATTCGCGATAGCTATATTGCATTGACCCCTCTGCATACACCTGAATGCTTTGCATGCCAAAACACACCAATATAACTAACTGAGACACACGAGTGAACATGGCTGAAGCGTGCATCCTTGTGCACCCATGCAGTGCAGGTTGGAACAGCGTCCATTTCGGAATAACTGTTCTGCAAAAGGTCAATCGAAGCAAAAATAATTCGCGAGGCCGCGAATGGCGAGGATTCCAAGCTCCACACTATCGTATTGAACCCGAGTCGACACTTTGTACGGCGACGACAGCAATGCAGGTGACAAGGCATGACTGAATGTGCCCGCCTAGCAAACAAAATGTTTGTGGAGCAGCTGAGCCTGACGTCACTCTTTTCTGTGGAGAAGTGGTCAGCTGTGGTGTGATCTGGAGGTGACCGAGAGGTAGCGCCACTGCTGGTGCTCCCAGCGCTAAAAATGGCGGGATTGTCGGCCGTTTTTGAATAGGGCTAGATCCCAGTAATATAAATTAATAAAAGTGATAGTTATTCATCCTTGAGTTGCGTTTTAGGTCGCGAATCGCTGATACGGGGTCTATAGCTATTCGCTGACACAAAAATCTTCGCATGAGTAAATTTGATGTCTGCTCCTTTAGGAGAACATCAGAGCGTGTGGCGGCTGCAACGAGCTTCGCGCGGGCGCAATGTGCTCTGTGAATGTGGCTATTTCATTAGCAGACACCACTTTTTCGGAGCCTTCCACTACGGCGTCTCTCATGATCATATGGTGGTTTTGGGACGTTAGACCCCATATATCATCAAATGCATGCAAATATTTATCTATGAAAACTGAAATGGCATGAGAATCAATACACACACTGTATTCTTCCATGAATTCGTACTCCCTTGATTCACCATATTTGTACTCCGAATCGTTGAGTGACGATTCATCATCCGTCGACCACGCATATGGATCATCCTGCTTTGGTTGGGTGCTCTGTAACAACAAAAGATTAATTCTGTGCAAGACATTCTAAAAGGCAAACACTAAAAGTAAAAAGCTGTGCCGATTTTATGAAGGGCACATTTATTTCTGCAGTAAAACAGCTTTGTCCCATCTAAATGGGGCATTCAATTATGTGGAACACACAAAATATTTGTGGAGTCCAACACAACCTGTTGCAGCCCCTAACAGGCGATGGCACAGTGCAGACGCTACGCACATTGATGTTCCTTTCAACAGTGGACCGCTGAGTACATAGCAATCATCCCTAATCTTTCTTCTTGGTGTTCTAAACTAAGGCAGACACTGCTAAATACTCTGTCCTGCTGGTGCTCTCTGGTTAAGTCTTTACGCATCTTCCAGAGTGGTAGAAGTGTGTAAAGATCCGAATGTCCTCCTGCGTTCGTGTCCTACCTGAAGCTACAGTTCAGTCACACCTTGTGCCTGGCCGCTTCTACAGTTATACAGCCACTGGACCTAACAGCTAGCGACAGCCCTAAAGCTCCAGCACCAATGCAACTGGCTGCCCTCCCTTCGTCCCCTATCAAAAGATCTCAGCGCAAACCACCCCTTATTTGCGGGTGTCCGCAGTGAAGGACTGGTTCACTTACATTTACAACCGCGCAAGTTCAGTCAATCCATGAACCGCAGCTGATAAGTTGACTTATGTACCTTTATCTCACCGGTGTTGTGAAAACCAGGTATTCTGATCACCAAAGAGGCTTCGTCAATTAGTCCACTTTTTCATCTTTGCATGCTCATCCGGCCGTTCAAAGATCTCAAAGCAAAAGCTGGCTGCATGTGTTCAACTCATGCCTAAGTGGTACATTTCGTATATCAAGAATGTCTTGGCTTTCAGCCATCATGCGAACAGTGAAATGATGGAAGTCGAGCACACTCACAAAATCTTTTGACTTTAAGGTCGCAATCACTGGTGTGCGCTATTCCAGCAGCGATCAGGAACTGCTCGTATACTTTTCTAAGAGTGTCTTTTTTTAACGTGAAAAGACTGAAAAGTGCTTTGCTCCCTGGAGTGGCCACACAGGGGGTTTCCATTCAGCCTTGATCCACAAGGTGGCAACACCATCGTCCCGCCATTTAAGATGTCCATTTGTAAGTGCCGTTCATGCAGTACGTGCATCAGCGTGGAAGAGGTGTTCAGAGGTCTATGGTCATCCAAGCTGCTATACCTACCTCGAATATAGCAAATGCAGCAAAGTTTTTGTACATGCAGCGAGTGTGCAGACCTTTGAAAATGATTATGGTAGATTTTAATGACGCAAGGGCAACTCGAGCCAAAAAACAAACGCCAAAAGCAGGGTTTTCGGTCGGCTTAATTATAAAAATCTACTCAAGGAGGCAAGAATAAAAGTGTGGGGCCTAGGGCTTGAAGTTAAAGGGGGACGAGGGTCTTAAAAAATGTTTATTATCCTACTGTCATGAAAACTACCATGCCTGTGTACTCGAATGAAGATTTCAAGTTCGCAAACAGATTTCAATTTCATTTATCTGCTGGCTATCCAGCAGATAAATGAGATAATTTCATTTATATGCTGGCTATCCAATTTTACAAACATTACATAAGTACTCCTATGATACGTCAGTCACATCAAATTACAGTGAATTGCAGTTAGGCGACATCTGCTGTAGTTTATTTAGGTATCAGTGTCCAGGGCTACAATCCTCGCAAGCACCAGCGCTTTATATAAGCTTAACGCTTCTGGTGTTGCTAATATTCTTGGCTCTGATGGCATCGTAACGCAACTGGAAACAACTAATTACATAAAACATATGCGGCTGTTAAATGTGTGTTCATACGTGCTATCATTAGCACCACTTTGTAACGTTTCGTTCAATAAAAAACACCAGGCCCGCATGGAAGGCGCAGCACAGTTACAGTGAAAGCGAAGAACAGCGGCCTTTCAGAGCCTTTTCTGAACACTCATTGGGTAACTGCTGCAAGCTCACTTGCTTGACGCCCACTACGTCATTATAAGAGTTTTATGGTTGTAGGCCAGCATTCACTGTGCTATGTTTCGACATTCTTCTGAGAAGTGTGGTACCCGCAAAAAAGGAATTTCGCACCATTGTTTATGCAGTGGCTAAAGTCATATTAACGTGATTGCTTTCTCGACATCAAGCCTGCCCAAGGCAAGTTTGTCAACAAGTCCCAAGCACTGGCGTGGCTCAGAGGTAGAATACTGGGCTGGCACCAAGTGGACCCATGTTTGAGCCCCACTGTTTCATTAGTACTGCGATTTTTTCGTGTTTTTTTTTTGTTTTCAATTTTGAATTTTCTGCGATGTGGTTATGGATACCGGCGGCGGCGGCAACTACGGTGCTGCACGAGATTCAAGTTGTGATCTCATAACAGCATTCGTTGTAAAAAACTACAACACAATCCCCTTCTATCCACAAGCTTCACATAACATTGATTCCCAAGGCAGTGGGATGAAACATTGATTCCCAAGGCAGTGGGATGAGCCAAATTTTTATGTCGTACGGACAATCACTAGAGCAAAAAAAAAAAAAAAACAGTTATGTCACAAGGGCGAAGCAATGAATTGTAATCCTATACAAAGTAAGGCCAGCATAGCAGCTAACTCTTCCGTGTCCGATATTGCGTAACTCTATAAAACGATCGTGAAAGAGAATATGGCCGTTCCAGAGAGAAATACACTTTTTTCCATAATCTCTTCGCACAAAGAAAATACAGCCGTGCACTGATGCTTGCAAAGACAGTGCGTGAGTGACCGCGACACCATCCTTACAATAATTCTCAGTTGCTGCTTAAGTGACCTTCCTTTGGCACGAAAAGCGGTTGTCCACAGCAATTGGAGTTTTACTTTTTTTTTTCAGTTTTTTTTTGGTCGTGAAAAACAGGTTTGCGTTAAAATCAAGGGCGCAGTAGAATCGAGTAAAGACGGTAACTGCTATCGTAACAATTAGAGCTTTTAGTGCTAAATTAATATTTTGGATAAGCTCTGCCCTCTGTTCCCCTTTCGATTATTTTTGTGCTTTTCTTTGTTGGATTTTATCACTGAATCTGCATAGAACAAAATCCTGGTTATAAGTTATATTTTTGGGAATTCATTAATACCATTATATACAGGTTTGACTGTAAATCTAGGTACATGGTTGCGACTTTGGTGGCCCCAAAAACACGCTGCACATCTTTTGACATGCCAGCCTGGCTATTGCCGGTGATAGACCCTTCCCCATCCGAGACTTAGGCGCAGCTTGGCACGATTTCCGTTGATGTTACAGTAAAACATAACGAAATTGCATCTTGCATGAAAATAAGTTCATCATATCCAAAAATTTATTATAAAGGTATATTTTCAAACTATCTATTATAAGAGTATTTTTCGTCTACTTCACTAATATCTGGGTTCATTATATTGAGGTTTGAGTATCAGGATGGCGCAGTAGATCGGATTTGGTGCAGTTGGCGCAGGAGTGAAGTCGCTACATGAACTGAAGATGGTAGAAACAGAAGTATGTGTCCCAAATTTTTTCGTGATCACAGCACACTGCCTTTTCGCATTAAAAGCAAGCAAGAAATCCAGTTTCCATTCTACCTTTTCAACATGGAAGCACAGCGAAGCTATTAGACAAGCACGACCACACTGCCAATGCAATGCTTCTATCGAGAATCTGTACCACGCGGTTGGTTGCTTTGAATCTTTCCAGCACGAAAGCTGTTAAGACTCCCTAGAAACAACACAAAAAAACACTGCTGTTTGCCTGGTTGTATGATTGAGGTTATATTCAAAACACCATCTAGTATAACTGTTACACCTTTCTCTGGTTTATTAACCCACCCGAAATGTATTCTCATATAGTTTGATATAAAAAAGTTGATGTTGAAGATGGAGGAAAGTTGAAGTATTTAACTATGATGATTTTCATTCAACATGAACACACACACCAATTAGAGACTAAACAGCTGTGCTGTGAAAAAAAGAACATCACAATAGAAACGGCAACACGATGACAAATCTATTATGGTGGTGTGTTCATGAAAGAAAAAGCAGCTTTGACTGCTTTGCCTTCACTCAAATGGCACTGCATATCAGTTTCTGCTCCTTTCACCGTTTGAATGAAATGTCATTCATGGGCCTTTAGTGCACTTACGTCACAGGTGCATAGAATGTTGTTCGTCGCAAAGTATGATATGGCATCATCGATCACTTCCCGCACACTGGAGCATGGCTGAAATAAAAGATATACAGAGTGGGAATCAGTAAAACATTTTACATTCAACGACAGAGACTACTCACTAGAACCAACACAAACTCCCGCTGGAGGATGTTGATCAGATCCTGGCACTTACTCAGCAGGTCACGCTTTGAAATAACCAAAGGACTCAGTTCCTGTATGAGTGTAACTTCACCAGTGAGAGCATATAGTGAAGTGGCTGAAATGGGAAATAAACAGAAATAAAGGGCTTAGACAAACTATGTCTTTAAAACAGTGGCCATTAAAAAAACAATTATTACTTTGCAACACTTTGCCTGTGTATTAGCATATGCAATTGTCTAGAGTAAGAGGCATGTGGTGTGAAAGAGCAATGACCAGAACCAAAGAGTTCGAGCACGAGCAAGTCCAAGGACAAATATTTTGTATCGCATGCACGTGCATACAGCACATGTTTGTAGCACTGGCAGCTGCTCAGCGATTAGGATCATGTACGATGCAATTTCAGCACCATTACTGCTTCTTTGTAAGCAAGCATCTACGGCAAGAATCTGTTCTAACAAAACTAAAGTTGTGGCCTTTTGCTCCTGTTATGGCAGATGATATGTGGGATTTGATGTCCCAAAACCACCATACGATTATGAGACGACGTAGTGGGGGGCTCTGGAAATTTCGCCCAGCTGTGGTTCTTTAACGTGCACCCAAATCTGAACACACGGGCCTATAACATTTCCGCCTCAATCGGAAATGTAGCCGCCGCAGCCGGGATTCGATCCCACGACCTGCTGGTCAGCAGCCGAGTACCTTAGCCACTAGACCACTGTGGCGGGGCTCCTGTCATGGCTCCTGTCATGGCAGGAGCATAGTGCTTGACGTATGGGCTTGTACTTCAGAGCTCAATTCAAATGATAAGATTAATACTCCAAAAAGAAAGGTGCTGGAGATAACGTGGACTGCATGAGTTACCAGCCACTGCAAAGGATAATGAAGAGCGAAGCACACCTAAACCACAAGACTAGACAGTGAACTGAATGTAAAAGAAAAGAAAGAACTCCCGAATTTGTCCAGGCATTTAATTTTCTCCCGTGGCAACGTAGTAGCCAACAAGGCGCATATATGAACAAAATTCCTAGGCAAGCCCCGGATCTAAGGAATCCAATTTTCAAAGAAAAAGAAAACACCGAAACTACCGCTATGTTTTATTAGGAAGGTATGTATTAAGAAGGACTAGGTAAGCTAGTTAACTCGTGTGACTGAATGACTTCAAAAGAACAAAACAGCGGTTTCAGATTAAAAGGGCATCAACGCAAATACCTTTTGTCAGAGTAGTGAAAAATCAACATTTGAAAACGTCTAAAACATCAATATTAGTATTACCAGCAGTACTCTGCTGATTGAGAAATTGGGGTGTATGTGCAACACCATATGTGCCATGAGTGGGATATTTTTAAATGATTCCTATGACATCAAAAGTCTCGGGTACAATTGATCAGTAATAAAACTAGTAATAAAAAAACGAACCTTCCATGCATATTACACCCAATAAAATGCTGCTTGCTCATTTCTGTTTGATTCATGAGAAAAACGGGCCCTTTGCTTTACCATGAAAAACAAGGCGAGTGGTTGAAAAGTTCAGTTTTCGCCGAACTGCATGTCTCAGTGGTAGCTTCGGTATCGCACACTGCCAAGTGTGCTTTGCATGCTCACGAAAGTCACTGTAAGAGAAGGTTAGACGAAATGCAACACGCATTTGATGTTGCCGAATGCCCAAATGGTCTACGCCACTCGAGATGCAGCAAAGAAACCAACATCACGTTCCACTGGGTGCCACAAAACAACCCCTTCACTGGAAGTGGCCGAGTGCCATGCCTCTGCGTCAGTGTCGTGAGCCAATGTCTTGTTCAACATTACTGATCTTGTTGTCAGGTTCACTAACAATATTCATTGCGGCAAGCTTCAATGGCTGTTGCTGCTGTGCGTCCTGCTACTTTCACTCTGCTTCTACAAAAGTCAGCAGCCACAAAGTAAAGGTGAGCAATTTGAAGTGTGCTAGTGCTGTGCAGACCACTAAATTGAGATTGTCTTTCAAAATAAGCTTTTCCTTGGCACAAAAGTAGCGCTACAAGGCTTCTGGACAGCTATCTCAAGGATCAATATTGACTGAAGGGGGCACAGGGGTCTTGGTGACGAAAAAAAATTTTGCGATTTTCGTTCTCTTCATATCGCGCGCCTGCCAGCAAAAAATCAGCTCGAAATTATGCGCCGTTTAGCCCAAATAAATTCTATTTATGCGTCGCAGCACTTCATTTCGCTTACAAAAACGGCAAAAATGACCCACTTGGTTTTGCTTACAAAAACCCCGAAAATGACCCTGTTCTGTCTTGCTCCCCTCACGTTAATCACTCATGGGAACACAGCGCTCTCAACTCTCAACTTCGCTTGAAAGAGCATTTTTTGGCTTGCTTTCCCACCAAAAATGAGCCTCTAATGCTGCTGCCAACATGCGCTACCAGGCAAAAACAAGCAAAAGAACCACACTATATCATTGGTCCATAGCGATCACATGAGTGAACGGTGCCTTGTGATTGGAAAGAGCAGACTGACAACACAGGCGATCACGCGCACGGCCGCTACCACGCTTGTTTACCGCCATTCCTGAAAGTTTTGCGATCAGTATCGAGATGCCAAACCATGCTCGTAAGTTTCGCATGCTGCATGAATTCGGCAAGCGGCGCAAAAAACGTGCCACACAGCCTGTGTAGTCATCACAGTCGGCAACGACTACATTGGCACAGTCAAGCAGGACAGTTGATGGGCAGACGCCGCAATGTAGCAGCCCGACACGAAGGTAGCCACTGATCGCTACAGCTTCTAGCAGTAGCGACAAGTGCTCAGAGTGTCATAAATCAACGCAGTTGTCAACAGATATCTCTGATCACCTCGGTGGACGAGCACAAAGGATGCCACGACGTATACAATTGTTGACCTTGACATGGTAAACAGCTTACTTTATACATTCTTTTTGCTGAGTGCGCCAGGGACAGCCGACTATCGAATGCACATGAGTACAGCGTCGCTGTGAAGCTAAAGCTTCAGTGCAGAAACTGCGGGGAAGTTGGCTCAAAATGAAGTTCGAGACGAGTTAGTGGTAATGTAGTGGAGCATATGCACCAACATGTGCCTTCGGAAGAGGATGAAAAGCCCCGCGTTCTGTTCGCACGAGAACCCGTGCTGCCTTTGCCAGCCTTGCCGCACAGTCCTTTTCCGTTGCGACCTAGATGCGACTAGTACTCTGGTTCAATAACCCATATCACAGTAACAATAACAACACCCCATTCGAGATCAAGGCTTACACGGCGCATGCTGTGCAGAGCACAGGATACGGGCAGACGACACTGAACGACATCTTTGCCGCTATGGGTGTTTCACACCAAACACCAAATGTTTAAAATATAATTAGTTTATTTTAAAACTGTACCTTAATGTTTATTCTTCTGACCGAAGCCCATCGCAAGCCCCCCCAGCATTGCTGTAGCCCTTTAGAAAGGGCAACAAAAGTTGTGATGTCGCACGAGACCTGCAATCTGCGAAGGCATGTGCAGGCTTCCTCCATCGAAGGACGAGGGTTCATCACAACACCCACCCACCCCCCGCGAGTCAGAGTGCCCCTTTTCTCCATTTTCTGTCAATGAGTGGGGCTGACTGTACCCCCCTTCTATCTTTGGTGAATAGTAGAGTGGATGCCCCCCTGACTACGCCTCCCCACCTTGTGCACACGCTGGTGTGTGCACTTGCGGGCCCCTCACGTACATAACAGCAAAGCATCGTGACTGCTGCAGCTAGTGATGGCAACTGTCCGCGCTTTTGTTTTGCAGGTACTTGTGTGGCAGGCATGTGCAAGAGCAGACGATAATAAGCACGACGTACATCACAGCCTTGTGCGGTCATGTGACCAAGCCACCAACACTGCTAGGTCACAGTCCAACACGGCCCCCAGATACCGAAACCGCAAACTATAGACGTAAATAAGACAATATTAATTTATTTAGCAAAAATAAATTAATCTTGCTGCCTGTATCATGTTTCCCGGAGCTATAAAGAACACTTGCAGCAAAGAATGCGCCAGCCACAAATATGGTGACACCACCCCTCTAAGCCGGCACAACAAAGAGTGTTGGGGTCTGTTCATTTCGATCACACTATGTCAATACCAACACATAAAAAAAACACCGCAAATCCACGAAGTGAATGATGATGGGCAGTGGTATCTTTCGGTGTTATTGTAAAAACCCGTGACATTGATAACTCACTCATGTAAATGAGTGCCAAGCGGTATACTATACAATGTTTATTGGTCGTAAGAGGTATATTGTGTTGAGTTGTGAATTCCGTTTTGCCCTCATTATTACTGTTTTGTAGTAACGGATCTACAGCCTGAAGTTCGCAAAGACTAGGTCTGGCAGATTCCTTTTTGGGCAGATTCCAAGGCTGTTCGTTGCTTCCAGTTATAAAAAATGCATCTAAGAGCATATCGAGGTGTCATCTACTGCACAAGCCATGTCGTCAGTGATAGTCATCTTTATTGTCATCAGTGTCATCATCATGACATACAGTGGGTACTTGCATGTGCAGTGCCGTGATTGCAGAAAGAGAATGTGTGGCCTGGAATGCACTTTATCATCATGACGTATAGTGGGTACCTTGCATATGCTGCGTCGTGATTGCAAAAAGAGAACGTGTGGCCTGGAACACGCTTGTTCTTCATTGTCATGAGTGTCATTGTCATGAGTGAGTGATTGATTGATATGTGGGGTTTAACGTCCCAAAACCACCATATGATTATGAGAGACGCCGTAGTGGAGGGCTCCGGAAATTTCGACCACCTGGGAGTTGTCATTGTCATGAGTGTCATCGCCATGACGTACAATCGATACCTTGCATGTGCTGTGCCGTGATGGCAGAAAGAGAATATGTGTTCTGGAACGCGCTTGTTCTTCATCATCATCAACATCATCGACAGCGGCAGCTATGGGGTGACAGAGGACAGGCCTTGTTCATAAGCTGCTTCGCATCAAAAGGTACCGTATTTACTCGCATAATCGGCGCACTCGCATAATAGGCGCACCCCTAGTTTGGTCGCGGAAAATTCGATTTTTTTTTAATTCCGCGCATAATAGGCGCACCCCGAACTTGGCCGTGATCAGAAACGATTCTACCTCCCAGCGGTACAGTTCGAACGCGGTCCCCGTACCCTGAAGAAAAAAAGAAGGCAAATCGACGAGCAAATAAAAAAAATTCGAAGTGCAACGACCTAACCAACGTGTTTGTCGAAATAAAACTTGAAAAAAAAAAAAAGCGTCCATGAGCGAGAAAAAAAAACGGCTGTTCCATCAATCAATGATACCCCCCAAATCGCCGCGCTTTTTAGAGGTCACGTGTACAACGCCGGGGGCTCAATCGCCATCACCACCATCGGAGAAAAAGAAAGAAACCCCATTTTGCAAGCGGTGTGCGTATGTTGTGGTCGTGTATTGAACTTTGGTTCCACCATGGGGAAGTACGCGAGCTACACGGCTGGGTTTAAACTGAAGGCAGTGCAGTACGCGCTGGAGCATGGCAACCGGGCTGCAAGCAGGCATTTCGGCGTTGGAGAAACCAGTATTCGGTACTGGAGGGACCAAGAAGAAAAACTTAAGGCGACGAAGAAGACACGACGGCCTTTCCGCAGTGCCAACAAGACCGGCAGGTATCCGAACGTCGAAGAGCAACTGGTCCGGCATATACGGGAGCTACGACAAGACGGCTGTGCTGTGTCGTTGGATATTGTGCAGACTGAGGCGCGCAGAATAGCCCAAGGCAGGGCATCAAAGCAAAAGAGTTCAAAGCCAGCTCCGGATGGACAACTCGTTTCATGCGGCGCCATGGCCTCGCACTGCGAAGGCGGACCACCTTGCGCCAGCGCTTGCCCGCAGCATATGAGGACAAAGTGGTGGACTTCCACAGTTTTGTTATAAAGCTCCGACAGCAGAAAGACTTCATTTTGTCCCAGATCGGCAACGCTGATCAGACCCCCCTTAGCTTTGATATGCCGTGGAACACGACAGTGGAGGAGAAAGGTGCACGGAGTGTCACCGTCAGAACGTCTGGCGCTGATAAACAACGATGCACCGTAATGCTGGCGGTGACAGCGGATGGGCGTAAGCTACCGCCTTACGTTATTTTTAAACGTAAGACGCTCCCAAAGGCAAAATTCCCTCAAGGCATCTACGTCAGAGTCCAGGAAAAAGGCTGGATGAGCGCGGAACTCATGGTGGATTGGGTGAAAACAGTCTGGGGTCGGCGGCCGGGTGGTCTGTTGTTGCCGTCCATGCTTGTCCTGAACAGTTTTCGTGGGCACCTAGTAGACCGCGTACGAGATGAGCTAAAGGAGCTGCGCACAGATCTGGCAGTGATTCCGAGCGGCCTCACATCGATACTGCAGCCTTTGGACGTGTCCTTGAATAAACCTTTCAAGGACAATGTTCGAAGGCTGTACACCACCTGGATGGCTGGAGGACAACATCAGCTGACCACAGGTGGTAAGATTAAGAGGCCGCCTGTGGAAATGCTGTGCGCTTGGATCGTGGAAGCGTGGCAGGCGATCTCCGACGAAGTCGTCAGGAAAAGCTTCAAGATGACGAGTATCTCGAACGCACTGGATGCGAGTGAGGATGACATGTTGTGGGGTGCGGATGATTCGGACACCGAAAACGAATCCCCCGCTCGGCGAGGATGAATGTGTGATCTCCGACTCGGACTCCGAATAGGGAAAAAGAGGAACAGCTACGACTTTTGTGTAAATAAATTTTACGTGTGTGTGTGCAGTTGACGGCTCTCGCTTGTTCATTAAAAGGTACATAGGTATGTTTGTTTTATGCTGAATTAATTGGTAAACGGTAAAGTCGCCTTTTATTTGACAAGTGTGCAGATTTAAAGCGCGAGAACAGAGTTGAAAAAATTTTCTAAAATTTTACCCCGCGTAATTGGCGCACCCCTAACTTCGAGCCGGATTTTCTGAAAAAAAAGTGCGCCTATTATGCGAGTAAATACGGTATTTGTTTCTCCAAGTTGTCGTGATGAATGCTCCAGGCACGACACCTACTCGAGGTCTCACCAGCTTTGCTACCCTAGTCACACCAGCGGTTTGCAGCACTTAGAGTCACAACCCCAATTTCGGAACCCATTACACAGCACACAGGCCTCTAGATTTCACCTCCATCAAAATGCGACCACCATGACCTTCGGGTCCATCCCCGAGCACCCTAACCTCTACACCTCGGCAGTGAGTGCACAACAATGTTCCACAGGATGTTTGACATGACAGGTATTTAGACATTTCAGGGCCAACATCAAAAGTGTCTGTGTTCATTGCTAAAAATGAATACAACCACACAAATTGGGCATGCATTCAGACCTTAAGATTTGGTTTGGTTGGTACAAAAATAAGAAACAATGACCGTAGAGAATTAGATGTTTAATTACATGTTAACAGGATTCATGCTTGTTTACATGACCTAAATTAAATGTTTTCAAGGACTTTCAAGGCTATGTGTGAGAATTTTCAAGGACCACCTTGTCTGTTAGACACCCAATTAAAACATCTTTAGGAGAGGATAATGGCTTGAAATATCTAGAAATCATAAAGAAAAAGGTAATATCACTGGTGCAGACATCAAAAACATGGCTCTAATAACATTACCTTTTTAGACAACTTTCAATCATAGTTTCTTAATGTTGCATAGGTATGAAAGAAGTTGCAAACTTATACAGATAGGAAAGACTAAGGAACAGTTATTATGCAATGCCTTGTTGCTTTTTTCTAATTTTCTTATCAATATGCACTATTTCGTGCTGCGTGGTCTTCGCAGTCTTCCTAATGCTGTTTGCCTTGATGAAGCATGCCAGGTCGCTAATTGTCTCTGCTTTTTCTGTGTAAAAGGCTTGAAATACCTTAAAAATGAATTCTAGTTTTCTTTTTTTTTTTTCTAAGCATTTTGACCTGCTTCTCAATACAAACGTTGTTTTTCTGTTTCTCATCCTGCAGCTCCTGCCTTTTCGGAGTTTCCAGAAACGCAGAGAGCCTACACCATGCAGAAGCTATGATGTTCTCAATTCTTTTGTGATGGGCACATTACATATGATATGCCACCTGCTACATTTAAAGCATCCCAAATAATGCAATGTGAAATGTGCAACAATGCTTATGTAAAAAAAAGAAAATTCAAGGGTTTTCAAGGATTTCAAGGACCCGCATGAACCCTTATGCTACCTACAATATTATACTGACCGAAACTCTCACAAAAAAAAAATACTTCCTTATTTCCTTCCTTAGAATATCGAGTGCCTTGGAACTCTGCTGTGCGAATTTGGCACACTTGCAGACAGTATCATAATTTGTGCCTGATGGTGTCAATTTATTTGCAGTGGTTCTTGACAGAGTAGTTGGCACTTAATTTTAAAAATCTGAAAAACTAAGTTAGCTTGCCACAATTACTGCAAGAGTAACAGTAGAGCATGCCAAGAATATCCAGTATAAAAATAACATGCGCTTGGCCTGTCAGACGAAGTATCGGACATGTTGCACAACTTTGGCTACCAGGGCTCACGTTTCAGGTACTGCTGAAACTGAGGGCTGCACAAAGAAAATAAATGTGCAACACAGATGGCTACACCTGCTCATCTACACAAAACTTGCTTACATGCCTCATACAATGCCTGCCGCTTTAAGTTGATCAAACAGGATGAGATAGGAAGTACATTTGTGGCCTTTACTTTTTCTTGCTATACCATGAATAGCACTAAGTGAAGCTTGAACTCAAAAGTCTTAAAAATTCTCACCAACAATCGCTTCAGGCACGAACACTGGCAGCACAGCATTGGCATAGTACTGCAGCTCCAGCACAGAAGGAAGGTGCAGTGCAGGTCGGTAGAAGACAATCTTGACATTGTTATTCTCAGTGTCTCCCGATGACCATTCCATCTGGACTGTCTCCGAGATTACGAGTTCTTTGCCCAGCAAGGCACATGCACGGCGAACTGTCTCTGCATCATCGCCAAGGCACATCACCTGGCGTTTGTGCAGCCTCGCTTCTGACCGTAGCCAGCAGAGGCTGTCTGCCAACTGCTGCAGAGTTGCACCCTGCACAGACATGTTGCACCACTTCATAAAAGTAAGCCCAATACTTGTCGACCGATCTGCATGAAAGGGCAACTTCCTTGCCTTTGAATCTATTGTGACCTTTCATACTCTCAGTGGTATCGAAACTCGTATTAGCCAGTGGCAACAGCCGTCACCGACTAGTTAGATGGTGCAGTTGAACATTGTTCATGAATGTTCACATAGTTCCCGACATTTATGGAGCCAAAACTCCTTTTAATCCTTTTATGGGCCAATTTTCTATATGCAGCACAGGTGCCTACTTATGCAGCTTTTCCACATGACGTTGCTTTGAAAGTTCGCTGTAAAAATTTCCAACCTTTTCAAGAAAAGTTTGCCGAAATACCACGATGGAAAAAATGCTGTAACTGAATAGGTGTACAGAAAAAAAAAAATTCATTCGAGTGCTACCTAATACGCTGCAAGACACTGGATGTCCTATAATTCAAAATACCAATCACTTTTTTGCGAAGCCCTAAAGCTGAAGGCCTGAACAAAGTGGCCTAGCACAGTAGTCAGGAATTTGCCACATCGGCTTTTCTGCTGCCTTACTGCCAGCACACGCATACAGATGCACTAAAATAAATACAGATTTCCCGCAAATTCTAAATAAATGCTGGTCTTGTGTTGTCAAAACATTAGGGATCTAACATGGATGCCCGGTTGATATTTTTGTTTTGCCTGTTTTTTTTATGTGTCATGTGGGCATGTATAAAGTGCACAAAATTAAAATTTCATTTCTGAACATCGCTCCCAGCACACCAGAAAAATATTTCAAGGTGTCAGTGCAGGCGTCCTGTTCTTGCTCACCGCTATATTTGCGGATTTCATGACCAAACTTAACCCCAACTACAAATGCAGTAGAGAAAGTTTTCCTGCTGGCTTTAGTACGCATTACAACGTACTAACTCACTCAAGGCATTCATTATGGTGAAGAACAGTGAGCACTTCTGGAAACACGACAGCAGCGCAGATGTGAGAAAATGAATGCAGCACTCTTCACTATACAAGTTTCAACGGCTATTCACTACACACCATGCACGCGGCTGGAACCGAGTATTGGGACAGATTATTTAGGCACTCACGAAAACACTTTTCAGTAAAGCATTTCCGCGGTGTATGTGTGTGTGTGTGCACGTGTACATGTGCACGCGTGCATGTGTGTGTTATATATGGCTCATTCTACACCACCAACTGTCCAAACCTTGGCGCTCGACCACCTGCAATTTACTTGAAAAAAATTCAGAACTATCTACCTAAAGCCAAAAGTGTTCGCCCAAAAGATTTTTTACAAAAGAAAGTTTTACAGTAACGCAAGCCTCACGCGAACTTTTTCAGAAAGCTCGAAACAATAGCTTTAAAACACGTCGGAAAATCCATTCTTTCAAAATTAGCGACAAATTTTTACCTGTAAAACAATAGTAGGCGTTTTACTAAAAATAAGTTTTGCAAGCTTTCATGCTTTTGTGAATTTTTTATGTGGCCTCGAATATGGAAAATATGGTCCACTTTGGAGATTTTCTCATAGAAAGACAACATTAGGCAAAATGCGATAGTAGACATCAGCATATTGCCAGAATGCTTTACTGTAGACCAAAAATAATTTCAGCTGTATACAGTGCAAAATGAGCTTTACAGGTGGTCACAAAGTTGCAAAAATGTGCATTTTTGCAAATGTTTGGCTGTGAATTCAACATTTAAACGGTCCTACGAAAAATATGCTCAATAGCAGATTTAGTAGCAACTTTCATTGGCTACTCACACAGAAAGTTTTATCGAAATAATTTTTCTTTTAAGCGAGAAAAGTATTTGTGAATTTGTGCGTTACCACTCTTGGGGTTTGCACGCGTTTATACACTGTAACAATGCGTCCTAGCAGTAAGTACAAGCTGCACAGAAGTGGGGATCATCTAGACATAATCAACTTTGTCAGTGCCTATTTATATTATTTACAAGCTAGTATTGCCCTTAGTGAACGAGAAACACGAGACCTATTGAGTGCATTTAACCACATGCAGCTGTCCGCTGGCAGCCTGCGTAGTATGCTTAAGCAGCACCAGAAAGTGGTACCTATGTGTGCAACACACCGCTACGAAACCTCGCGTCGGAAAGCCGAAAAGCTTTTAAATTTGCAGACAAGGAAGAAAGCAAACGCGATATTGACACCGCTACGAAACCTCGCGTCGGAAAGCCGAAAAGCTTTTAAATTTGCAGACAAGGAAGAAAGCAAACGCGATAATTATGATGTTTTTTCGGACAGGAAACTCAATGCGCACTTGAGGACGTGGTCGCATGTTCCATACGGAGCGTACGCGGTCGGGCTAGTGGCCAAAGCCATGCCAGCGCCAATGAAAATATTAGTTACTGGTTACTCCGACACCTGAATATCCACCCTTCTCTCTCGCTCAGCAAGCCCGAGCATATGATATGCCACCTGCAGTTTTGATCTCTGCTCTTTTTTTTTTGCTTCAGTTAAAATAGAAGGGCCGTGCAAATACGGTACAGAATTACTGATCACGGCCAAGCTCGGGGTGCACCTTCTATGTGCGTGAATAGAAAAAAAAGCCTGATTTCTCGCAACTAAACATAGGGTGCGCCTATGA